>NW_009604787.1:0-26315 GCF_000690535.1 Cariama cristata
GTTAATATATTTTATAATATATAATATAATATTACTTTTAGAAAAAACATGGAGAACAAAGTATTGCACCTCCTATAATGTTTTATCTTTTTTCTTCACTTTACCTGCATTTTTTCTTGTCACAGTTTGCAAATCTTGTCTGATTTTGCAAATACCTCTGTCCCTAGCTTTACACAAGACAACGTTTCCAATCAGTCAAGAAGGACAAACTCCACACAAAAGGGGAGTGTTTGCAGAAGTGAGATCCTGATCCTGTAGTTAAAATCTGATCGTATGGCTAAATAGGTGAATTTAAATTTTTATCAGAAGAAGTGATACATGTATACAAGTCTCATATTTCAGCAGTGGCTTAGATTATAGACTTGGCTAATGAATAGGTCACTGCTGTTTGCCAGCCGAAGGCATATTCTGTTGTGTCACAGGATAAGAAGACAGAATTCAAGGAAACAAGAGAAAAATGTAACTTTTCTTATAAAGATTTCCAGATCATCTTTGAGGTTTACAGAATTGCCTCTTCACAGAGGCAGTTGCTGCTGCTGACCACTCCTTCCCAAACAGTTGCACAGCTACATAGGTGGCATACGCATTTGTGTGGCTATATGGTGAAATAGTTTAAGGGACTGATCTGGCTGAAAATCGACTTAGAAAAAGAAGCAATAGATAATTTCTTCAGCTAGGTCATGCTCTAATCCCACTTAACATGTATGATACCTATGTCCAAACAAAATAAGAGGCATAAATGTATAGCTTGGGTCACCCCAGAAAGGAGAGGTACTCACTGCACAAACTGGAAAAGCTGCTGAAAAACTTATTCCGAACCTGTGCTATGGGAGAATGGATTTCCCCTTCTGACATCTACTTGTACACATTCATAAATGTTCACATTTGAAGTAAGAAGTTAAAATTTGACATTCTTTGAAGAACAAAAATTGTCTTTTCCAAATTCAAATGGGCTCACCTGTCTCTCTGAGGTTTCTGTGTATCTGCTGTAGATCACTTGTCTGTCAAAATGATTTTTAAAAAATCCATTTTTAAGTACTGGCTTTCATTCTGCATCATTCAGTCTAGAGAAGCCTAATTAAAATTACAAGAACTGCTGGAAAAGTCATTAAAACTTTTGTAGAGGGAAACCAGACATTGTAGATTTCCATCCCTAATTCTAGAGTAGATTAGTAGTAGTAATTAAATGATAGCTAATGTCTAGTGTTATAAAAAAATGAAAACTAATACATATGGCAACTAAACGTCCATGCATAGTGATGTGACCTGAATTAACAATTCTTCCTCAAGAGACAGGCTTTAAAGTGGTTAGATCAAAGCTCAGTGGCAGTTAGGCAAGTAAAAAAATAATAATTATTACTGAGAGAAAAAAGAAAAAAAAAGGAAAACAGTATTTTGCCACTGTATTAATCTGCTGTCTACCCATCTCTTGAATAATGTGTACAATTCTGGTCTTAGAGTAAAGTAGAGCCAGAGGAGTCCTGGAATGGAGACAAGGATGATTGGAGGCATGGAGGAGTTTCCGTAGGAAGGGCTGGATGGACAAGAGTTCTTCAGCTTTGGGAAGCATGGGAAGAGGGGACAGAAGTTCTAGGAGGTCTAGAAGGTAATGAAAGATAAGAAATTGTACTGGAAATACTCATTAAGGCCTTTGACACGATCCCCCACAACACCCTTCTCTCTAAATTTGAGAGAGATGTATTTGATGGGTGGGCTGTTCAGTGGGTGTAGAATTGGTTGGGTGATCACATCCAGAGGGTAGTGGTCAACGACTCAATGTCCAGATGGAGATCGGTGACAAGTGGTGTCCCTCAGGGATCCGTATTAGGACCAGTACTGTTTAATATCTTCATCAATGACATAGTGAGATCTAGTGCACGCTCAGCAAGTTTGCAGATGACATCAAGCTGAGTGGTGCAGTTGACACACCCGAGGGATGGGATGCCATCCAGAGGGACCTGGACAAGCTTGAGAAGTGGGCCTGTGTGAACCTCAGGAGGTTTAACAAGGCCAAGTGCAAGGTCCTGAACCTGGGTTGGGGTAACCCCTGGTATGAATACAGGATGGGGGACAAAGGGATTGAGAGCAGCCCTGCAGAGAAGGACTTGGGGGTACTGCTGGATGAAAAACTGGACGTGACTTGGCCATGTGCGCTCACAGCCCAGAAAGCCAACCGTATCCTGGGCTGGATCCAAAGCAGCATGACCAGCAGGTCGAGGGAGGGGATTCTCCCTCTCTGCTCCGCTTTGGTGAGACCCCCCCACCTGCAGTACTGCCTTCAGCTCTGGGGTCCTCAGCACAAGGACATGGACCAGTTGGAGTGAGTCCAGAGGAGGCCATGAAGATGATCCGAGGGCTGGAGCACCTCTCCTATGAAGACAGGCTGAGAGAGTTGGAGTTGTTCAGCCTGGAGAAGAGGAGGCTCCGGGGAGACCTTATTGTGGCCTTTCAATATTTAAAGGAGGCTTGTAAGAAAGATGGGGACAAACTTTTTAGCAAGGCCTGTTGCAATAGGACAAGGGGTAATGGTTTTAAACTAAAAGACAGTAGATTTAGACTAGATATAAGGAAGAAATATTTTAAAATGAGGGTGGTGAAACACTGGAACAGGTTGCCCACAGAGGTGGTAGATATCTCGTCCCTGGAAACATTCAACTAAATAGGTAAATATTTAATAAGATGCTAGAACAGATGATGATCCAGTACAGAGAGGTATCCCAGGAGAGCTGCATTCAGATCTGAGCTTTTCCACACTTCCTGTGTTACTTTGATTGAAATATTTGAACTCAGACTCTTAAAATTATTTAGGTAACATTGCCTGCTATGGATTTCACTTGTAATTAGGGATTCAGATGCTCACGGGAGCTATGCTAATATCACTTCATACCATAATTTCCCATCAATAAAATCATAGAATCATAGAATCGTTGTGGTTGGAAGAGACCTCAAAGATCATCAAGTCCAATCTTCTACCCAACGCCACCAGGCCCACTAAACCCACTAAGCCACATCTTGAAGCGCCACATCTAAACGTTTTTTGAACACCTCCAGGGATGGTGTCTCCACCACCTCCCTGGAAAGCCTGTTCCAATGCTTAACGACTCTTACAGTGAAGAAATTCTTCCTAATATCCAACCTGAACCTCCCCTGGTGCAACTTGAGACCGTTTCCTCTTGTCCTGTCACTAGTTACTGGGGAGAAGAGACCAACCCCCACCTCACTACACCCTCCTTTCAGGTAGTTGTAGAGGGCGATCAGGTCTCCCCTCAGCCTCCTCTTCTCCAGACTAAACAACCCCAGCTCCCTCAGCCGCTCCTCATAAGACTTTTTCTCCAGGCCCTTCACCAGCTTTGTTGCTCTTCTCTGGACGCACTCCAGCACCTCAATGTCCTTCTTGTAGTGAGGGGCCCAAAACTTAATGCAGTATTCGAGGTGCAGCCTCACCAGCGCAGAGTACAAAGGGATGATCACTTCCCTAGTCCTGCTGGCCACGCTATTTCTGATACAGGCCAGGATGTTGTTGGCCTTCTTGGCCACCTGGGCACACTGCTGGCTCATGTTCAGCCAACTGTTGACCAACACCCCCAGGTCTTTTTCCACCAGGCAGCTTTCCAGCAAAAGCTGGAAAATGGAGGAAGAATATATCCTTATGTCCCTGTGGTTCTCCAAGGGTGATACTATTAACCACTGAAGTGTTAAGGAGTTGTGATACATAATCCATGATCTGAAGAAAGAGAAATTGGAGATTTGAGTGCTTCTTAAAACTAAGGAGGCACAGTTTTTATTTAAGTGAGATTGAAAACTATGCTGTTGTGAGCGTTGTCAATTAATGCATTCAATATGCGGCACTGAGGTCTTTCTTTAGTATCAATCAAATGATCAGATGATAGAATTCTTAAGAAAAATGTATATAAACCCAAGGTAAACTAAATAGATTGAAACTCTAATGATATGTAGTAATTAAAGTAAGAGGGCCTGATGATAGAAAGTTGTGCTGTAGTATATTTGTTTTGGTTATAAGCAGAGATAACGTATTCCTCTCTGATTAACTGAGTATCAAAAAATGCTCTCCATTGGTACACATGGACATTGATTCCTTTCCAAGAGTATATAGGGACTGGGAACGTATATAAATGGCAGACTGGGAAATAGGTGCAAAGTGTTGTATAGGTAGCTTTAATAGTTTGCTGTGGAATAGCACCATCACTGTCTTTCAAGTTGGAGATAGGTAGTGGGTTAACGCAAGCGTATCAAATCACACACAGCAAGCACAAGATTTGTTCAATTAGTTTCAGTTCACATTCGCAACAGAATGTAATGTGCTTGTTCCCCAGGTATAAGATGGTGCCACATCTTGTCTCCTGACCCAATGTACTGTACAGTGTCCTGCATCACATGGCTTAGCATATGAGGTCTTTCACAATGAGAGCAAAGAAAGTTGAGAGTTCTTAAGAGCTGTTTTTCTAAGCACTCAAATGGATGTTACTCAGCGTAGAGGTTTGGAGGGGTTTTTTTTGCCAGTACGACAATTACTAGAGATAAAGGAACACTCTTAAGGAAATTATTTGAACAGTTAGAGACATTAATAGCTACAGAAGTATCAGTCAGGCTGTAGCTTTTAAGTTTTTAAAAAATGATCTTTGAACATTCATTTAAGATTTTTACACAGGTACAGCATGACTGAACAAGTGGTGGGTGGTTTTGTGCAGTGCGTGAATAAAAATGAAATGTGGGTGAGATATGAAAGCAGCAACAGTTTCAGTTACCATTAAAAGAGATGAAGAAACCGTTGTGACACTCTGAAATGTTCCTATTGTGTACTGAGAAAATGAAGGCTTTTTCTGGCATAGGTTGTACCAGTTGTAAAACAATGTGTCTGATTAATAATGCATTCTATTGAAAAGGAATGGGAGGTTTGCTTAGGTATGATTCATCATTGTCTGTTGCAGTAATTAAGTCTGTTGCTTGCCTTAAGGTCAGCATGACCCTGTTTATTTTCATTTTTCAGTCTTGAGGGTCTGTGCAGTTGGTGTTTAAGGAGGAATTAGCGAGAGATAGCAATTTATTGGTTTCTCTAGTTTTTTGCAAGTGTGTATTTCCTTTCATTATTTTCTTTCTTTTTGTTTTCCTTCGCATTCATTATTGAAGCACTCAGTTGTTTTATAAAACTTAATTGACCTTTTACTTTACTCTTTAATAACTTTTTTCCTTGGAGATTTTAAAAGCATATATTATCGTGGTTAGGTCCTTATCAATTCAGTGATATGAAGGATGAAAGTACTCATATGATTTTAAATACAAAGTGGTATTTTAAAAGATTCTTATGTGCCTTTAATACACTTTCATATGAAAGACAATCCTATTCCAGCTATCCTGTTACTTTATAAATAGCAGCTCACTACACTCGATTCCTCAGTTTCCTTCACGTTTGTTAGTATTTCACAGTAGATCTCTGCACATTATTTTGCAGTTCTCCTCAATGTCTTTTTTTAAACTTCTGGCTTTTTAATGCCTACAAAAACTGAAGGATAGTCTCCTAACATGTTTTTTCTGGCAGCATGATTGGAGTAGCTTGCAATCTTGAGTATAACTGTTCTCTGCACCTTAAAGAAGTGATTATTATCCCCAATTTACAGTCAAACAGTGGAAGGACATTGAGATTACAGAAAAAAAAACCCAAAAAACCACAAAACCCAAAAAACATAAAAAGAAAAAATGCAGGCAAAGGATTTAGAAGAATTTACACAGAACATTGCAAACTGAAATCCTGAGAATGTTGTTCAGCTCTTGCTGCTGCAGGAGAACCCAACTTCTTTGAACCCACCGCTGTCTGGGGAGATACGGCCCGAGGGCCATGCTGCACAGTGGCTCTCACCTACACTGCTCAGGGTAGCGTTCTGAATGGATGGGCTGTGGCTGCAGTGCTTTTCACATCACTTCTGTGCCTCTGAGGCACAGGTTTTGTGCATGTGTGTTCAGATGACCAAAATACTGTGAAGTATGTTTCACAGCTAGCCAGAATGGACTGTTTATGATTGCATGGCATGGCATGTGCTGCATGTCTGGGAACATGGAGTGAGAACAGGTGGGTGAGGGCATCAGATCTTTTGGGAAACTGTTGGAGAACTCCGTAGGGTAATGGGAGCAAACCTGACACAATCTTGTCCATGCTGCCTGGAGAAAAGAATTCCTTATTTAACTACCAGCAGAACTAAAGCTGATTGCAGAATGCCTGGATGTAAACTAGTGTTTATGCAGAGTAGACTATTGGGTGTTCAGGAGCTAGAAGCAAACTGGAAGCCAAGTTGTTTGACAAGGTAGATATATCCGTAGACATACCGATTTTTGGCTTTTAAGAGTGGGATTTAGTTTGAGATTAAGGATTTGATTCGGTTTCTTGTTTACATGCTGCTTTTGACATTTGAGATGTCCTCTGGTATTCTGCCTGGCTTGGTCTCCTACAGGTCTTACATTGTGTTTGTGGGACCTATGCAACTCTCTCAGATACCCTGGAACAGATCAAAGACCACTAAACATCTATGTGTAAGCAACTAAGTTGAGTCCCGAGACTCCTAAATATGGAGGTCTTCGTGTAGATGTCTACAACTGCAACTCCTGGTAGTCAATGAAGATATAGCCAATATGCTCAATGGAACCAGGTGAACAATTCAGCTCATGTTGAACTAAACAAACAGTAGCGGCTGGTGAGCTGAATCACTCTCTCAGCTCCATTGATTTTATTGATTATAATGGAAATTTCTGCCTAGTGAACCAGGAGATACCTGCAGTCTGATTCAGTTGCCTAAATGTAGGTACCTCGTTTCACATGAGGTTCATTGATTTACCTGAGATGTCCATAAAGGACTGGCAGATGGGACAGAGGACTTGCCTCAGACCTCTGCGTCTTTGAAGCAACAGCTGGAATCACACTCTGTATTTCCAGGTGATCTTAAAGGTCTCCGTACGTGTCCGAAGTACAAGACTGAGCATATTTGGGCACCACATAAGTACCCTGAAAAGCTCAACGTGGTAGGTATTTTTGCCTATGTATATGACATTTTATATAAGATTTTATACACACCTCAGTATTTCTGCATAAACACAAAAGGCAGGTATGCCTGCAAACTGTTATTGTTGATGTGGTAAATTATTAAAAGTGACTCTTCCAAAAATCATGTGCTGTCATGCATATACATGTGTATTTCTTGCAGTGTTTATTTTCCTTTTGGGTTTCTCTAACTTTGGCTGTCAATACAGTCTTTTCAGTGTCATCTTGTCAGGTTAATATGTTTAAGGCACACAATTGTACAGGACTGATGAGAAACCAGACAGTGATTTCTGCATTCCCCAGCTGAATGAATTTGTACCCTACTTGAAAATGACATGACTGAGGTCTCCCATATTTGGCATTAAGTATTGAACATTTATAAAACTTCTAGTTTCACTTCCCTAATAACAGAAATCATAGCAGTCACACTCCTAGAGCATGATTTACTACTTTCTGTACAGTTTCTTTTTCACATTCTTTCATGCAGTGCTTCCATCTAAATTTTAAGTGTGGAATAGAATAGAATAAGCTATTTCAGTTGGAAGGGATGTACAATCATCATCGAGTCCAACTGCCTGACTACTTCAGGGCTGACTAAAGTTAAAAGCATGTTGCTACAGGCATTGTCCAAATGCCTCTTAAACACTGAGTATATAGAGAGTATATAGAGAGTATAGAGTATGTATTTTTTAAAATTACCAAATAAACAATGAAAGCTTTCCATTAATATGAAAATTGTTTTGAGGGAAAACACTAAATCTCCTAAGTCTCCAATGGATTCCTCAGCAGGCTTTAAAATTCAGTTTTTTCCCCTTTGTGTACAGAAGAAGAATCAGAAGGTATAGTTTTAAGATTTTAAAATATTATTTAAAGCATTTACATAGTCTGGAGAAAAAGATCCTGCTCTCACCATCATACCTAGCCACGTATTTTTGATCCTTTTCTTTTGCATATATTAATGGCCATACTTTATGCATAGCTAGACGAGGGATCTGATCTAGCCGAACATAGCCCTACAAAAATTACTAGTTTTCAACCGTATCAACTCAGATCCTTGCCACTGAACAACAGAGGGGGAATATATGGTCAAGAGTGAGAGACATTACTTTTCAGCACTAACTTGAGTTTAGTGCAGCTTGAGCCAGTCATGAAACCATACCCTCAGAGTGAAGGATGAAAATGAAGTTTCACAAGCTGTACCGAGAAATAATCTCTTTTCATTGTTCAGTGTATCCTGCATGCAAAGGTTATACACAACCTTAATTCATCCGAGAACCTAGACAAGTGCTTGATTTTACTAATCTCAGTGGTACTTAACTGATTTCAAAATCAAGCACATATCTGACTGTTTCATGACTCAGGAGTTTCATGAGCCATAGGAAGAAGAAAATTCAATTTTCAGAATAATTGCTTTCATCTTCTGAAGTGATGTACTGCAATTTGTGACCTAAGGAAACATTTTATAAATATACCTTTACTAGAAATAAACATTCCCTGTACGTCTGCTCTAGATGCATCTTGAAAAGATGCAGTGTTTGTTTAAACGTGATACTATAACTGTTTCTTTGTATATTCAGCATTATATTGAACATCATCTTTCAACTGTTGTTTTGATTTTCTATCCTTATATTCAGAAGATACGGGCATAGTACCAACACAAAGATAATATTGCTACATACCTAATTTCTGTTGTCCTGTTAATCTGTTATTCTGTTAGCAAAATGAAGTACCCACAGTATACACTTTACGCTTCAGTGGTTTTGTTATCTACATAATGTAAGAGGACACCCCCTTTTCTTTATAAAATCCCACATTCAGTCCTTCCAAAAACCCACAACAGAATTGTTGACGTTAATAATGCTTCAGACTGATAAATTGATATGTGCCTGACCAGGAGCACCATGACCCAGCACAGCACTTCTGTATTAATAAGACATAAAGTCAGACCATTTATCATTTAGTATAGCCAGCACACAAATTAGAGAACAGCTTGCCAGGGTATATTGTGATCTCATTACGTTGGTTTTACCATAGTGGCAGAATAGATAGCTTTGAAACCTTCCTGTGCTGTACTGTGACAGGAGAGTGTTCATGTCATGGTGACCCGACTGAGTTGTTCAGTTGCGTACAGTGCTGACTCAGGAGCCTTAAGTGTCCTAACCCATTTGCCAAGCAGCAGACTCTTCTAAATCAAAAGAAGGAAAACTCCGTAAAGATATAATCACTGGCAGTTACCACAGGTGTAAGATGTTCAGCAGTGCAATCAGAGTATGAAACTTTTGGAGTAATTTACTGGATGTCACTGAGGAGCACATGCTTTCATTACGGTACAGTGTATTTTTTCTTACATAGCTAGTATTTCCATGCTGAAAAATACTGTTACTGTTCAATGAAAACATTAACATATCATAAGATGACATACTCATACTGCCTTATATTGGTTACTGTTCAAATATTGTAGTTGAGAGACATTTACAGCTGATACTTCTGTTTTCAGTATATGCATTTGTCTGCATTTGTGTACCTCCTGCCTTGTCAGTCATTTGCTGTCTTTGGGGTGAGTGATTTCCTCTCAGGAAAACTTTGAAATATTAAAAAAAAAAAAAAAAAAGGCAGATAACTTGAATTTTTAAACCCTTAAAACAGTTCAGATCTCAAAATGCTAGGTTTCGTTTCTTAAATCTATGAAATTTGAGCTTTGTAGTGGTTCTTTAACTGAAGATGCTTGTTTAATGCTTTGGGATTGCATGTTTACATTTGTGAATGTTTCTTATTTAATGTATTTTCAACATATAGTACATGCACAACTGATCTCCTGATTGAATATACCTTGATGTTTGGTTTTATTTTGCAATGTAATGCGTTTGTCTAGAGATGTATTTGCTATCCATAGATGGTGAAGCATATTTTAGCCTGCTCCCATTGTATGTCTGTCCACTCTTTGTTGATTAGATGGAAAATATGATCGAGATACAGTGTAGTGTGCTCTGTCAGAAGAAGTCAGTGAAGATCTCTTTTAAGCAGTCAGGCCCTTCTCTGTGAATGAGGTAAAGCCTCTAAACCCGTGTACTCTGTGTGCATCCTTGGAGAACCGCCACAGAGACTGTCTGACTCTGCTTCTGCTGCTCTGAAGGAGACGGCTCCAAACTGTCCCGGTCGCCGTGTGAGAGTACAGTAAGCTGTACTCTCCCGGTCTCCCCACAGACCGCTGCTGTACTGCTTCCAGGAATGAGCCTAGAGGGGTAGGTTTGGGGTAAGGAAAAACAAAAGTCTGGTTCTGAGGATGGCTCAAAAGCTAACCTGTACAATCACTGTAGGATTATTCTTTGTATATTCATTTTGGATTCTGAAAAGATTCTCAGAAACAGTCTCTAGCACCAGTAACTGGAAGAAAGACTAATATTTCCCAAGTGCTGATTTCTTAGAATTTTCTTTGGAAAACATGCATTTCAAGATAATCTCTCTCCTCCTGGTTTGCCAGTCTGCTTCTTACTGCTTTACTATAAAATCTCAAGTGCTGCTGTACTCAAGGTACAGAGCAGATGTTTGAGACAATGGGAAAGAGAGTTGTGTTTCTTTCCTGGCTAATAGTGAGAAAGCCTTTGCGCTTACGGAGCTGGGAAAGGGAATGACCTAGACCTATACAACTTAGGGATCATTTTTTACTAATTTTCCAGTCGCCACTTTGATCATTGCTTCCTAGCGCTGATTTGTGGCACCTTCTTCCCTCCCTTTCTCCTCCCTCTACTTGGCTTCTTCCTGCTACTTAACAAGCTCAATTGGTTTTATGTATGTAATTCTTTTTTTAAGAGAGTTTGAAGGTGGTCTCTAAAAGCATTGCTTTCATCCAAAGCCAGGAGCTGATCAAAGCAACACACAAAAGCCTAATGGGAGCCAAGGCAGAGCTGCCTGACCAGCCATAGGGTCAGGGTTCTGTGCTGGAGAAATAGTAAAGCATATCAGCTGAACTATGCTGGAAGCTGCTGGTAAGGGATTTTCTCTCCAGTAACACCTGCAAAGTTTATGAGATCCTGCAGGAAAATCAAAGAAATCTGCATCAGAATACGTTGTTTCCTGCAGAGAGGAATGTGAAAGCATTTACAGGATGAAGTGCCATTGCCTAAATGTATTTATGGCCATATCATATATTAGGGTCAGTCTGCACTATTATTACAACACTGGACTATCAACCAGCTCTACATTTACTTTTATAAAGTGTCTCTTTAGCTCGACTGTCAGGATATTAAGAAATTACATGTATGATTGTCTATGAAAAGAAGGTTCATGCTAAATCAAGAAAGCAAGTAAATCAAAGTCTGTTATCATTATGTCTGAAAGTAGATTTCCAGTGAAAATTATAATTAAGAAACAAGTTAATAATAGATGTTCAGTCATCTGTAAAAAGTATAATTAAGGTTTCATCCAAATTCTTTTTGCAAATACAGATTTTTATCTGGCATCAGTCCCAATAGTGCTTATGATCATGATTTTTTTAAAAATTTGAGTAGTAATCCCATGTATGACTTTTCACATACTATGACCAATTTGAACTTTATCTGGCATTTTTTCTTCTATATTAAACTAAGCTAAAATAGAGTGCTGTTTTTAAACAAATAATTACTTTAAATGTCTCAGAAAAATTCAACTCTGGTTTGAGAGCAGTAATAAAAGTTTCTAGGGTGGAGGAAGTTTAAGTTTTCTGTAGTCGTAAAGGAAGACTAAACTGTGTCTTAAAACCAAAACAGCCTTTCACCTTAAATAATTGAAAGAATCTGGTTGCAATTGGAGTTTTCTGTTTCCCCAGGAAACTACAATGTAGGCTGTCACAACTTACATTCCTTCATTCCTTGTCACTAAATTGCCAACATGCCTTAGCCCAGATCTCCAAGCATAGCTATATATTTTAATGGGTTTATGACAAGTTAGATTGCTTTGTATTTTTTTTGCTCAAAGTAAAGTTGAATTTGTATGAGAAGTTTAAAAATATGTTGTTTTTTTTTTTTTAGTAGACATATCGGGAAATTATTTTTTCCTTTTTCTGTAGAAAATATTCATTTGCTATTTTTGCTACTGTTCCCTGGATGAATTGTAGCATTTTCATTGAAAAATGAACACTGTCCTCAAAAGTAATACTTGTTGGTTTGCAGTTGAAAAATTTCAGCGAAAATAAGAAAATACTTGGGTTTAGGTGAAGGTCTCTTTCCAGTGACCAAAATGGATGTGAAGTAATTTCATATTAAGAATGATCCATTAAGTAGATTGATTTGTTATCTGCCTGAAGGAAAAAAGGAAGCAACAGCTTTTTAATAATGTTTTTATTGAGGTTGTTTAACATTGATTTGTCCAAGTCTGTTTTCATCCCTTTTGATATGGATCTGTGTGATTTTTTCGAAGGGCACAGAAGGCAGTTAACAAATGGGCTTGATTTTTCAGTAGGTGGGGAAAATTGCATATATTTGATTTCATTGCAAAGGTGTCCATATTAATCTCTGCAGCAATCTCCTGAGAAGAAAGACATCTCCCTGTTGTTTACTTCTGAAGCGAGAGAACTGATTTCAGTGATTAATAGAAGCAATTTGGCTTGGAATCTTAAGTTGCCAAAAAGCTCGGTGATATCTTCCCACTTCTTACTCTTCCCAGCTTGGCACCTTTCGATCTGCGCTCTCGTTCCAACATCCTGTTGCTTGGAAACATGAGTCAGCGGAGGAAATCATCTCTCTGTTAATGCAGGAGAAATCCCGTGTCTGTAGTCAGCCTGATTTTCCAAATCAGAAGAAGACATCAGAGAAAAATTAAAAGCAAACACAAAAGAAAAAGAGGTGGTGGAGAGATCCGAGTAATCTTCTTGCAGTATATTCTCTTTATGGAAACAGTAGCAGAATTGTTCTTGGCTCTGTTAAGATGGTAGGATTATGTTCTCTGTGACCTGTCATCAACCTTAATCAGAATCTCTGTGTTTAATCAGGAACTACTTTCCAAAGTGGCATTATTAGGAAACTATTAAGTTTAGTCTGGTCTGGTCTGTAGATAACATTTCTAATATAATTCCATGAGAGATATATGAGTTCTGAGATCTGGTAACAGAAAAGGAGCTGGAAATTCTGGCAAAGGTAACTGTGGTTTAAGTTAAAGGTTTTATTTTGCCTTTGAAATGTAATGGCCAAATGGGGTCTACTGAACTGCCATAACTTTATTCATAGATGAAACACAGAATGACTGGAGACTTTTTAATGATCTGGCAGCTTTATTGCTGTGGAATAAATTACTTTACTGAAGAAGTGGATTTCAATCAGCAGATCCATAAGTGACTACTGATTTTAATCTTATTAGTACTACAGAGTTGAGCTCAGCAGAGGATCATAATTTCATTTCTCAGCAACTTTTGAAGCTTCAAAATTTCTCTTTCTGGTTAAGACTAACAGCATAAAATTGAGCGCTTTTTGAAGATTTTGATGAAAGTCAGGAATAGTAAAACATTGGTCTGGAAGTGATCTCAAATGAGGAAATGTATTTAAATGTTTCCCACACTCCAGTATTATATCGTAACCATCAGTCTTCTGAGCCCTTTTTCCTCTCTCTAACTGCCAAGTCATTCTGGCAGAATATTGTGAGGAGACAGATTTAAGTTTCAGAAACAGTATTTTATGCAGGAATTGGCAATAGTCCACCTATTTACTATGCCTGTAGGTGGCTTTGTACTGACACATAAAAAACTTTGTAAATTGCTTCTACAAGTGATAATTTTGTGGTACTAGATTGCTTTCTGAAAGAATAAGTTATTCTTTGTCTTTGCCCATATGAGCTACAGCTGTATTGGTAAATTAAACAGTTGCAGGAAAAATTCCTGTGAGCCAGAAATCAGTTTTCTGTTGTAGTGTCTTGGCACGGCTCTGGTGCTAGCAGTCACTCTCTACGGCAATTCCCAAGCATGCTTCAGAAGTTATGATGGGCCAGTGACCATTCCCAAAAGGCATTTTGGATGGAATAACCTTGTTTTGAGGCTAGTAGTAAAGACATAAGCTATAATACCATGCTGAGTCTGGTGGGGCGATGGGTATCAGTAAGAGTCTCTTTTAGTTCTCCTGAATCAAGAATTTTATATAACCTATGGGAATAGATTTACCACACAGTATCACTTTTACACAAGACAAATGTTAGTATAGAAGATTAAAAATAATTTATTCTTCCAGATCCAAAGCTAAAGAAAACACTGTCTGTAATTACAGATAGCTTCATGGAAATAAAAGAGTAAAACATAATTACAGAGTCTTGTGGCTGAACTGAATCCGTGAGGAGGATCTTATAGTATGTATCACTACCATTGAAGAGAATCAGTTCTCCAAATCAGTCTCCAAATCTACTTTTCTTCTTACAGTTACATTTACGTACAAGTCCCTGCCCTAGGATTTCTTTCTTCTTAATCAGAGTGTTGTTTTTAATACAGGTTTTCATTACTTACTAGAGACTTTCCTGAACTTCAGAAATATTGATGGATTTTGGATGTTACTGGATGGATCTAACTCATGTTCAAAGAGCAAAAGAATCACACGAACAACTTTTCCAGTACTGATCTGTGAACAAATTATTAACCTGCGGTAAAGAATGCTTTCTCCTCCTAGACAAATTTTAATAGATAGCCTTTTGGATACTTAAATCCATAGTTCATCTAAACAAAACCCCTCATTTTATGCAGCTGATGAACTGCCTCTTGCCAGAGCGATAACAAATTATTTTGGAATAATGGTGAGCTTGGAAACATCTTACCATTCTACTCTTAGAAATCATACAATAGAAATTACTCTGTTAGGCCATTTCAAAAGCATGAAAGCTGGTTGCTTTCTGGGAAAATGTATCCATTGGTATACTGTTTTGCTGGAAGGATTAATACATTAAAGTAGTAATGTCAATTATATTTTATAATGCGAAAAAGTCGCAACTTAATATGAAACTTTTCCTCCTGTAATAGTTTGTAAGTCGTATCTAAGATTGAATTTGTTAGTAATTAACCATGTCTTCCTAATTTCCCACTTGGATCCCTTGACCATTTTTTCAAGCCTTCTTAACACAGCCCCCATACATTCTTCACTTTACTCAGTTTCTGCTGAAAACAGACTTTCTTTATCAATCTCTTTCAATGGGAGTTGTCAAAAGCCCTGGATTCCTTTCCATGCTCTAAAGTCCATAGGTTTCCTTAGGATGCTCAATCTGTCCTAAGTATAGGATAAATTTTGTCCAGAATTGCCGTGTTAGATCTTAATACCCCTCCCTGATCTTTATCACAGACAACTGCAGCTAAAAAGTCACTAGTGTGTTCCCGTCTTTGTTCCCCTGTGCAGAAGATCTCCCTCCAAGTTCTAGGGGATGGGACTGCGTGTTCTCCGGCTGCTGGCAGTCACTCTGTGTTACCAGTCACTGTCATGGCTCTCGTGGCCGGTACTGCCCTCGTGGCCAAGGGAGCTCCTTTTCTAAATCACAGCAGCTGGAGTACAGGGTCAGAGCAGAATAGTGCAGGTTTGCTTCCAAACCTGACTAGTTCAACTGCGGTTGAACTTGAAGTTGACTCTACATGTGACAGCCATTAACTCTTAAGAAGATACCTGTTTTTCATAGTCACATAATCCCTGTTTACCACAGGAATCCTGACAGTTCCTTGTTTGGAATTTGAGGGCTGTTCTCTTCACTAATACACTTCTACTCGTGTTTTCAGATGCCTGAACTTGGCATCTTTCTTTGGCAACATTATCCATGGGTTTCTAAGACATCAGGCTGACCTGTTTTGTTTGTATCTGCAATTGTTTCTTAGGCTCCCACGTTCCTCAGAGAGGTTTTCTTCTTTGTATCATGGTTTTAAGCAGCTCTTCCAGGTCCGGGTCTTTCCCTTTTTTCTCCCCTTTGTATTGGCAAGTATTTTTCTCTGCATGCTCTCCATGGAAACTGACAGTGTGGTAGGGAGGTGCCCTTTGATTTATCAGGAGTTGAGGTCGAGGGCTATCCTTCTGTGTCAGTGTGGGTTTTTTTTTTAATAGATCTGGTCACCGTCTATGTTCATGGCTTGGAATTTCACAAGCATTTGAAAGTTTAGCTTCTGCCACCCACTTGTATCCAAAAGAGACATGAATCTGGGCTGGGAATGCTGGGTTCATTGAAGCAGGAAAGTAGGACTCAAAGCCTTTTTTTCCTGGTGCCACTGAGTCAGCAACTGACGATTCAGGTACCACAGGCTGAGCAGCTTTAAAGGAAAGAGGGGGTGACAGCCATCATAGTGTTAGTGGGAAACAGCTTCTCCCTTGCTTGCTTCGTAGAAGTAATTTCTCCTGCAACTGAGAGTCACTGGGACTCTGAATGGCAAAGGCTGATACTGGCAAGAAAGCTCCTGCAATGCCAATTTTCTGGTTCCAGTGGTGTGTGTTTGATGATGAAAAATGGCTATAAAATACTTCTCACATCTTCCATAGTATGTTCCTGGATTTATGATTGTATTTGGCACTGTGATTGTAAGATCCCACGGGTACACGAGACCTTACCAGGTGTGCACATGCAGAAAGCATATTTTTGTTTCATTTTACAAAACCATTCACATAATTAAATTAGCACCCCAATGGATAAACAAACATGCGTACATTGTAAAGCATTCCAGGACCTACCCCTTGCAGAAATAACTTAATCTTAACTGATTCCTTATCTGTAACATCACATTGGTAAGATGCTGGTTTCTGCCACCCTCAGGGTTAAATGCAGGGTTTCTGTTTTGTCCCCTGACGGGCTCTATAAATCCTGAGCAAGTATGTTAAAACCCTGTAAATGGTATGTCTATTTCTGTTCCTAATAGACTGTACAGAATAATAGCTGACTCTGTCTATGGAATAGAGTTTATAAACAGAAATATTACAGTGTTTTCTCATTCGTCATAATTAGATCCAGATAGTGATCACTAAAGCAGGTAAGCCTTCATTGCATAAAGCAGTCTGCGTGCATATTCATCTGATAATGCTTTTGCGTTGTCTCAGAATGTTTTGTCTCATTCTAGACAAATTAAAAAATTTCCTGTTTTTCATGAAGCTTTTTAATGAAGCTTTTTAAGCAGTAAATAAGTTTGAAAATCAGATAGACCAGTCTGCCTTGCATGGTCATGTTGAGAACAGGTAGGATCCAGCCCTTTGTAAAAGAAGCCTCTGACACTGCAGTCAAACTTTTGGTTAGTCTCTTTCTGCTGTATCAGTGATTTTTTTTTAGGTGAAAAAAGTCTGTTGGATGTTACATGAATTTTGCATGTTTTGGATCTATATTTAAATAAAGCAGTCTGTGTAAGAAAGTGTGTGGAGTGGATGACACCTGAATGCTCTTTTCATTCTTGAAAGTTTAACTTTAAATGTTAACATGTTGAGAGTATGTTCATGCATTTTTATTTCTCTTTAGCCCTGACTTTCAAGACTGTGATGAACAGTCACGTAGAACCATATTGTACATGCCCCTGAAAATGTAGAGATAGGTCCCTGAGCCCGCAGATGCCTTCAACCTTACGAGAGAAAATATGAGTGCATAATATGGGAAGGAATTCAAGAGAACGAAAAATTAAATAGGTATCCCATTAGGTATCTTGACAATTATTTGTCCTTGTTACATTAAACGTAAAACATCAATGTAACAAAGACAAATAATTATCAAGGTACCTGACAGCCATATAATGATTGAAAGATGGATTAGAACTAGAACTAAACATCTTGTAGTGCTTTTGTGTAGGAACAGCATTTAGTATAATTCATTTCAGAGCTTGACCTTGGGTTTCCTGCATACACCTTGGATAAAGCTTTTTAAGGACAATACTGATGTCAGGCTTTCCTCATTGTGTTCAGCAGTGCTTGGTGTAGGCGAAGCAGTACTTAAAACAAGAGGAGCCAGAGGGTTCCTGTCAATGCAGAGAGGGAACTGTAATCTGCTTTTTGTGTTGGAAGAGAAGATGCATCCTATTAGCATATTCCATATTAGCACTGAACATCACTAACAGGCTTTGCAGCTTCCCATTTACCCTTCCCCAAATGGATACATCAGTACTACTCACTGCAACTTTTCTGTTTGATTTTGTGTATATATACGAATATTTTGTCAGTAGTGCCTGCTTTTAATCTAGATCATGTTCTTAAATGCTGCTTGCATTGTTTTAGAATTCTTACTGTGCTTCTATTAATACTGTATATATAATAACAATATGCTGTATCATGTAGTATTAGCTACACTATATATATAGTATTAACGTGATACAAACAAGTATGCAAAAATATTGATTATATATGTAAAATATGCTTTACAAAGTCATAAAAAGATATCCAAATCATCAACTTTGTATGTTGTTCCTTTCAAACCCCTTTTTCCATCAGGAGCAGTATGCGGTTTCACGGTAGTTTTTCTTTTGCTTGACTGATTCCGGCAGGATGCTTCCCAACAGGCTCATTTCCCAAGGAGCAGCGAGTGCTGAGGAGGGGCTGTTCAGTGTGGAGGAATTACTGCCACAAACAGGAAGCGTTTCATGCATTCTATTCACAGTTACTTGAGGAGGGAAAGGACTTGGGGCCCAGGGCAAGAGCTACTTTGTAATAGGAAAAGAAAGCTGACATGGCTTTTGGTTATACCAGTTCATTGTATTCACTGTGGAAAGCAGGCGGCAGTTAAGTATGTGGGATATTCAGCTGGAATAGACTGACTGCTCAATGGCAGAATGAGTAAATTATACGGTTTCACTGACAATAAAGTCCTAATAATTAAATGCAAAGTCAGATAGATAATCAATATTGTCTCGTTCTAAATAAAAAAATTAAAAAATGCATGTTTAAAGGGAAAAATACTGCTTGAGGTGAGAAGCAAAAGCCATTATATTTCACAGGATCTCAGTTATGGCAATGCCACGTTATTTATGAGACAGCACCTCTAAAAGATACGTTGAACAGCTTTAGCCATGAGTTTTCAGCCATGATGGGCCATGCAAAGATAAGTACACAAAACTGTGTTATTCCCTGGATCCTTTGACATTTATTCTGTTCAAATCATGTAAAACAGAAAGGCTGTTCAACAGATGAGATTGCTGACTAACGAGAATGCATCTCCTCATTTGCTATATAAACCAAGGAATTACTTGAATCAGATTTCTAGCCGCATCTTCAAGAAGGTGTCAAAGCTTGCTGCCTTTCTGCTGAATTACAGAAAGCTGTTACTTTTAGATAGCTTCCTGTAATTTACCAGCAGGATCTACTCAGCGACTGCTGCAGTCAATGTTCTTTGCCTTTCTTTGTGGACAATGAAGCTTCTCCCTTTCATGAGAAATGTTGTAGTCTGACATCAACATGCAGTGATCGAGTTCTGAGTGCTAAAATTGAAATATTTTTATTTTCTTTTCTCCTTGTCTCTTTTTTTTGAGAAGATGGGAAATTCTTACGCTGGTCAGCTCAAGACAACACGGTTTGAAGAAGTGTTGCATAATTCTATTGAAGCCTCTCTCCGCTCAAACAACTTAGTTCCCAGACCGATCTTTTCTCAGTTGTATTTGGAAGCTGAACAGCAACTGTCATCACTGGAAGGTAGGAAATAGTGGAATTTGTATTGTATTTCTGCTCAAAGACAATTCTACTGTTTGCTCTCCCAAGGCTCAACACACACGTTTCAAATCAGAATACAGAAAACCAAAAGTATTTAAAGTTTTTATTTGGATTTTTTACAATCTACATATATATATGCATTAGAATTGGATTAAAAATACAAACTGCATTGTCTTTTATTTTGACAAAATTAAGCCACTTGCTCGCTCAGATTTATCAATATACATAAATTGGAGTACCAGGAATCGTTCTGTTAAATCTGTGGAGGAATCTTTGGACATTTGAAACTTGAATCTGTTATCGTATAATTTATCATACACTGCTGAAAGTTACAGAGTAAATGATGGTAAACACGTTAGACTTTTAAAAGAAATGCTAAGACTGATTTTCATTGTGAATAAATACAGCAGAAGTATTTTTAGCTTTTCAGACGATTTATAATTACTTTGCACATAATATTTTTAGTTATTCTGTGGTTGCAAAGGTAAAAATTTAGGATGTGTTCTCTTGTAAACCCTGTAGAAGTTGGTATTTAACGCATAGGATTTCTCACTGAATTTTTGCGTGTGTTTAGAGAAGCTTACTTTCTGAGTTTCACGTGCTTGGTGTTTTTTTTTTTTTCTTGGAAGTAGTATAATTTAAATGAACTGTATAGATCTGATCAGCAAACTCATGATACAATTTGGTGTTTTGGTGTGCTGTTACGTGTAGTAGTCTCGTGGTTTTCAATGAGTTGTGTGTGCAGAACACCAGCATGTTGGTGCAAGGTTATGTTTAATAATTTCATTATTTAGCCATTTCTGTCACCAGGGTGGCATTTCATTTCTTTTGACCAGGTCTACTTCCCCTCCCATACTTCTCTAAAGATGGCTTAGATATATAAGTAATGAAAAATACATAATGGTTAACAATCCACAGTAACAGAAAAACAAATCAGCCCAAGAAGTAGTAATAGATAAAAGTATTTTGCACAGATTAAACTCTTTAGTATTACCTCATAGTAACAGCTGAGAAAACATTTCTTGAAAAAGTAAATCTGCTCGAAGCTCACACATCGTTAGTAATTTCTTCTTTTTTTTTTTGCTAATATAGGACATAATAATGAATATGCATTCGTTGTTTAAATATATATGCTGCTTATTCCCTACACAAAGTGATCCTTCTATCAAACCTTTCTGAGGATTTCACAAACTTTTCCATGACAACCAACTGTGATGTCACAAAATGGATTATGACATCAGTTGGGAAAGATGCTACAGGAGCAGTTGCAGTGTTCAGGAACAAAAGTACGATTTCACACTTCTGTAACTTCTTTCTTTCAAGGCTTTCAAAGAACTTTCCAAACCTTGAGGGGTTGATTCTGTTTTCTTTGCAGTTAATGGAAACAGAATTGAACTGTATTTAATTAAAAGTCTCACAACAGCCTGGCAGAGAACATTCCTTCATGAAAGTTTCGGACAAGGGGAACTTTGAAGGGATGCGTAATAGAGTTTTTCCTAGGTTGTTCCTCAGGTGGGAGAGGTCTGCAAGCTGGCGTTATGTACTCCAGCCTCACCATAAACGGAAATTTCCACTTTTAGCTACATGAGTCCCTGTGCTCTGAGGACCAGGAGACATCTGAAGCGCCATCCTTGGGTTCTTGTGTAAGCCCCTGTCCTCCCCTCTCATTGTTATCTTTCCTTGGCCCTGGCATTCTGACATGGAGATGTACTCAGACTACCGTTGGTCATAGCTGCCTGTTGGTCCTCAATACAGCAAGTGTTTTCCTATGGTGAAACAGACGTTATAAATAATTTAGACAAGGTAGTGCGGTGGATCAGTGCAACCCAAGTGTTCTGGCTTTCCATTTTGTCGACTGATAACACATTATAGATGTTCGAAGTAGCATTCGGCAACAAAACCAGCTACAGGTAAATAAGGGTGATGTTACGGATTTTCATCTCTGATGGTGTTACAATATCAAAATTGCTAGAGAGCCTCACAATTGAGTATAGAGTCAGTTTAAGAAAAAAACAATTGGAAATGTTTTTTTTTTTAAGCTTTATCAATCACCTGCTGTAACTTGTCTTTATTTTTAGGTTTATATGTTTTTGTTTAAAAAACATTTTTCTGTCTCCTTTTGATACATAAATGACCATCTGAACCAGAAAAAAGTACCTAGCTGCTGAGACTAGCCTAATATCATTACATATCTGTCATGATAATTTATGCCTAAAAATAATATGTGCATATAATATAGTCTCTTTGTGCAAAAGAGACTATAGTGCCTGGAGACAAGTTAAATGAACATGTTGGTCCCTTCTGGCCTAGATGTTACCTTTTTTGCAATGAAAGTGCAAACACATATTTTCCAGTAAGTATAATTTTCCAGTCTCCGCATTCTAGATTTTTAAAAAAAATATTATAAACATATGCCTTTATAGTCATTTATGCAATTACATTTGCCTATAAAATTATTTGTGGTTATGTAAACATAATGTCAGACCTCCTTGGCTCCAATAATAGTATGTTTTTTCATTCTGGGTTTTTTTTCTGCCTTTTTGTTATTGATGTGTTTCCTCTCTTCTCCAGACCTGGCAAATTCATGTAGTGCTTAAAATAGTCTAAAAACATTATCGTTATTTAAACAAACCTCTTGCTAGATTTTTCATTTTGCCAAAAAGCCTGGAGTTTGCTGTGGTCTCACTGGTTGTACATTTCTAATGAGGTTCTTCCAAAGTCTTTTAAATTTTCTTAGCCTTTGTAATTGCACAACATATCTGCAAATGCCAATAAATGGTCTGGATGTTCAGGAGTTTTCTAGGAATGTGCATTAAAAGCTCTTTACAATAGAAGGCAAGGTTATTTGACTCTAACAAACAGGTTTGGTTTTCTTGCATATCTCTGTTTGCCTACTTATTACCATATAAGCTGCAAATTAAACCTGTGGACTGGATTGTCAGTTATTAGTCAGTATGTGCAAATCAGTGTGGCTCTTTAATCTAATTCTTGACTTCTGAAATCCAAATCCCATTTGAATCACAGTCACGTTCACAGCTTCGATTCTCTAATCACATCTTATTTCTCAAATACAAAATAGTATTTAGTCCATTTTTTTCTTGTGCCCTTAGATGCATTTCGCTGCCATCTTTTAGGCCTGCGTATTAGATTTGTGTCAAAGAGGTGTGGAGCTGATTTCAAAAGTTAATGACAAGCATTATTTTCCCGTTAGCATCCAAGTCCTATACCACCGATACCACTGGGACTTTGGTGGGAAGAGGCTGGGAAGTGGCATGGCAAAGCAATACAGAGCAGCAGTGTGGCGGCTGGCTCCACCGCAGTGAAGTTCTTCACTGAGTGTTGCTGTATTCAGCTCTGATAGCAGCACCGTGTTCTGACGTGAACTTTGCTGCTAACTTGTGTCCGTGATCAACTTGTTCCTTCCTTGATCTGAACAGGCTGTCTGTTCATGGATACGATATATTTTGTGGCTGTTCATTTAAGACCTGATGCTGCAATCAGTTTGTGGATAATATCAGCCCTATGAATAGTCCCACTGAGAAAAAATCATATGCCTATTAAAGTATTGGCAGAACTTAACTTATATTTAAATTATACCTTAAGGAGAGAAGAATTTTCCGTGTGAAATGTCTTAATCACAACCATATAACATAAAGGTCTAATAAATCCTTTGTAAGAACTGAAAAGAATTCCTTAAAGCAAACAATGGTGTTTATGGTATCTATGAATAAATTTAAATTCAATAAAATATGGACAAAATCTTCACAGTATGGCTGTTGGTTTAATGGAGCTCTATCAAGTTACATCAGCTGACTGTGTGGTTCTGTAACATACAAGGTATGAACTATGGTTATGAGTCCACTTTTGCCATCGTTTTCTCTCTGCTTTTGAGTGCTTGATTGCGTGTTCCTTTGGGATTGTTTGAGAAAAGAAGATGCGGAATAGATGCATGCAAACACAGAGTTCTTTGAAGAGGCCTTGCTTTGAAAGTAAAATGGAAGCAGAAACTGTAGATCTTTTTTACAACAAGCAACAAAAACCTTAATGATGCCCTTTACAGGTGACAGCAACTTGTTCTTGTGTATTATAGGTACATATTTGCTCTTGTACTCTTTTCATTTTTGACCTGAAAGCACTGTAACTCTCCTGTTTCTTAGTCTCCACTTCCATTTCTTGTCTCTCTTTTTTTTTTTTTTTTTAAATGTGAAATTACCTGTTATGGCTGAACAAACCTAGTAGTTTACCACTGCCCAAAGGGGAAAATCCCACATCCTCCTCTCCCACTACTCCTAGCCATATGTTCCCATTTTCTCCCTTTTCATAAATTTTGGCATTTTTTTGGATCTTCCACTGAGCTAATACATAAACCCAGTAGAAAAACCTGGTCCCTTTTGTTTGCTTAGTTAGTTTTCTGCTGGGTTAGCAAGCTGGGATGGCTCAGCACAGGCTCCAGTAAGTGTCAGAGCTGGCACAAAGAGGAAGGAAGGAACTTCATGGCTGGGAGTGTGGGGAAAGAGGAGAGCCAGACTCACCCTTTTTGCATTGCATTTGGATGTTAGTCAAGGTTAAGTCATAACACATGACATACCTCTGACTTAAATAGCAAAGATGGAGAGCTTCACTTTTCCCTTTGTTCACTTACAGCAGTTTTGTCTTTAGACTACGCCCTTAAAACCGTTGTGTTCAACATTCTGTCCTTATCTGCGTGCACCAGGACTGAAGCCTGATGTTTAGATACTTAAAAGTAAACATACCCTTCAAATCCTCTTCTAGATTGGGGTGTAACTCTTAATAACCTTTAGAGACAAATCTTCAAACTCTAGATTTACTTTGTTCAACTTCCTCCCTAATCCTCATTTATCCTGTAGTATTTGTTTAGCTGATTCTACAATAATTTGTCAATAAAATAAAAAGATATTCTTAGGAGGGTCATAGGAAAAAAAAATCCTTGATGAATATCCTTTGGGATTCGGAGTGTGTGATCCAAAGTCAGTTGAAGCAAAGAGAGTATGTCCAGTTGACACAGCTTTGGAGGATGACTGCGGTGTGCTTCGTTGTTTTTCTGTTTTAAGACTAAAAGCTGGATCAACAGAATGATGTAGGAGTCTAACTGCTATTTTACTTGCCCAAGTCCAAACAGCTATTCAGCTTCTTGCTGATCCTCAAGTATCTGCAGCCCTTTACCACCCAATTTTGCCAATGAAAGCAAGCTATTTGTGTTTGCTGCAGGCACATCCCTATAGAAGTCAAGAAGCTGGAAGCCTAAGACATAAGCCCCACTGGGTTCACTTAGTACTTACGCACTATCTCTGTTGTATGTAAGGCTGGATCTGGTCTGCAGTTTTCCTTAGTCCCAGCCATAGAAGTGTTCTCCTCATTTACCATTTAGCTGCACTCCTCTGCTTGCCAGCTTTTTCCCGTTTGCCCTGAGTGTGTCTGAGCTGTAAGAGGGGATGGAGTCATTGCTCAGTATGTTTTGCTGGAACTGTTGCATCATGCATGAAAAAATTCATGTCCCATGGGTGGAGAGAAGGAAAGAAGCAGTCTCTGGTTGAAAGGGTGAAACGTACACCAATGTTATGCAGGTAAATTCTCTTAGCAAACAAGCTATCAGGTAAAAATACTGATTTAGGTAGCCAGTGCACCAGATAAGTGGTTTACAGCAGAGAATCTGAAGAAGAAACACCTTAAGCCCTCTAAAAAATGAAGCCTACATCATGTATTCTTCTTTCCAGCATTCAGTATTGACTCCTAGACTAGCACAGTCCATGCATAGGCTGCTGCGATTTGTCTTCCTAGGCATCTGCCTTTCCTTGATATTGTACAGGGAGCAGCAGTGCTTTACTCGGAGCTCTGGATTCTGGTAGGAGACACACAGCCTGAGAATTAGGTGTTCCCATCATGGCATCATCTGTGATGAACCTCGTTTCAAGCAGGAACCATTTCTTCAGTTTCTTGTACAACATCAAGGACGTGGTCAATACCTAATTAATAAAATCTGTACTTGGACTGTAGCCAAGACATTCTAAAGTGCTAAGAAGTAATGACTTTGGGTTTATATTGGCTGTTAATATTATAAACAAAGGATACAGTTACACTGTTGTGATCAGCAAAAGTTCAAACACTGGAAGTTAGGCCTCTAAAAATCGTGAGGTTAGCTTAAAAATAATGAGATTTAAAAGAATAATAAATCGAGGCTTGTTTTTATTTGTCCTTTAGGGTTTTTTTTCTTTCTCGGCTGCAGTTGGGTGTTTTTGAACTTTTTTTTGCACAGGAGCTAAAAGCTTTATTTTTTTTTGATGAAAGGCATTATGTTGTAAGTATAACTAGAAGTTGGAGCTTTAAGGAAACAAAAAATATCTTAAGAGTTGGCAACAATAAAGTCATTGTCAAGAGGAGAGGATCCAGTTTGTTGTTATACTTTCTGTAACTGGGTCACCCTGTACATTCATTGGTTTGTTGCCAGCGTTTGCTGTTGTCTAAGTCATTTATGCTATGATAATTTGTAGCAGGCAGCAGAGCAGATAATGAGGAAGAAGAAGAAGAGGAGGAGGAAGAAGGCTCAGAATCAAGTAGTCCTCCTATTTCTTACCAGATGAAGCCTCCCCCAGAAGGATGTTGCACTACTGATGGTAAGAAATGCACTAAACATGCTGTCAGAAGGCATTTGCCCTGCTGAA
>NW_009604787.1:26346-89979 GCF_000690535.1 Cariama cristata
CAGGGTAGGATTGGGGCCATTTGCCCTATAATTCATCAGAATGAGATAATCTATATGATATAGAAATCCTAAAAATGTCAGTGTTCATTCCCTGCCAGATAAAGCTGGATTGCTCTTGCTTGCTCTTATATTTGACAGGGTCTTTGCCCATTGTGTCAGATAAGCATTTGTGTTGGAACGCCTGGCATGAGGACAGAACTTCTGTTCCCTTAGGCAACGCGACCTTTAAAAGGTTGAGTTTGCAGGCATGGCTTTACTAAAATGAATATGGTAATTCTTATGGCTTTATCATCACTTTCTTCTATTTAAAGTGTACCTCATTCAGTGTTGCTGTAAAAAGTATTTGAAAACCCAGGAAAAGCCAATGAAATTCACCACATATTGAGAGCTATTTTCTCTCTTTTTCAATGTCTGACCTAAATTATGTTAGTAATTTTGTAGGTTGCAAAACATCATCAAGAGAAACGTCAGTGTACATTTTCAAATTTTTCTTTGTTTAATGTACTGGTAGCATCTGTTTATGGCTGAGTGAAAGATGGGGAAGAAAATTATCTCTTAGTTTGCCCTTGACCTCAGAGGATACAACTTTGTTTTCATTAAAAATAGAGAATGTCCTTTCATTAAGACAATTGTGAGTATTACAGAAAAAAATCTTGTCAACTTGAAATATGTTGAATTGATTTTTTCTAGGTTTCTGCCAGGCTGGTAAAGATTTGAGATTGGTTTCAATTTCCAATGAACATATTGAGGTACCATCAGGGTTTTTACTTGTTGGTGCAAAGTCACCAAATTTACCTGATCACCTTTTAGTGTGTGCTGTGGATAAAAGATTCCTGCCAGATGACAATGGGCGCAATGCTCTGTTGGGTAAGTGTCTGCGATTGCAGTAAGTGGATTCTTCTGTGGACTACAGTTAATAGCTAATGTTTTTTGGCAGAGTGAGTTCAGCAGATCTTGTTTCTGTTTCACGTCTACAGTAGTGCTCACTGGCGATGCACGACTAGATAACAGCTCAGAGCTGGCTGTGTTTGCTTTCGAAAGATACAGAGTGAGCCAGTTCATTAGAAATGCTTCATCGCCTTCTGTCCATTAGTCCAAGGCTAAAGTTGTTGTCTGATCAATTTATGTCCCTGTTGCTGAAACTGCACATCTGGTCACTGGACTAGTTGAACTGCTGCCTGTCTCTATTTTAGCTTTCCAAATACTGACATGGACAGACTGTAGCTCACGTGGAACTTTCAGGCTACTCCGTACATGTAAACAGTTTGATGATGATTTGGACTACAAAAATTTATCGAATTCTTTTTGATTTATCTCTTTGAGATAGGGATAATATTCTCCACTGTGTTTGAAAAATAGCATGAGTTCTGGATCCTAACCTATGACTTTTTGCTATTATCACAATATAAATAAATATGAATAATTCTAAGTTGAAATTGTTCCTATATGTGTAATCAGGTAATACTGTGTATTTGAATAATACTGTTTGTAGGATACTTCAATTTCTTGGTTTTCATCCATTTAAAAGTCTAACTTCTGACATAAAACTGGGTCCTTCTATCTATTTTTATTATATCCTTTCTGATGGCTATTAGCCTCATCCAAATCAACCCAAATAGGAAAGATCTGCAATCATGTGAATGAATGAACTGAATATTAATGTTATTAAAATTGAATAGTTTTTATATTGGGGAAAGTGGTATGTAATCGGAGGGAGAACTCTTTTTTCAATCAGGCACTCTCAGGTTGTTAGATATTATTTTCTTAGTGAGTTAACCAAAAAATGCTGCATCATATATCTGTGTACCAGTCCGAGGTCTAAACAGCAAACAGGAAACATTTGTCCTGTCTTTCAACAGTTTTCTTTCACAAACACTGAGGGATATGACGTGAACTCAGTTGTTATCTCAGTCTGAGCAACTCTTGAAGGCATTTGGGATGGCAGTGTAGTGTGAAGGTGCATGATGTAATTCTATGTACAGTAATTTCTTTCCTCATGTGATCTTGCAGAGTTGGATTGGTCACGGTACATTTGACCAGTGATTGTAAAAGAATTAAGAGGGTTGTAAATCACCCACGTGTTGTCATTTTAAAGATAAAGACAGGAATGTTGTACCACTCAAGTCATTCAGTGCTAGCACTATTAACAGCTTAAGCTCCTGAGGCTTTTAGCAGAGAGGAAGTAGTGTATTTGTTAATTGCGTGCTAAACAAGAACAGAAAAAGGCAACAGGGACATAACTGGGAGGTTTTTATGCTACTTGCAACCTCAGCTTGCTTATTTAATACATTTTAGTTTCCTGAAACCATTTAAATGCCTATTTTTGGCTGTTGTTATACACTTAAACACCAGTGAATCACATTCTTTTGCAGAGAATTTTAGTAATTCTGTAGGATGACTTTTATGTATTCTATAACAAGCTTAAATATGACAAAACTTACATACTTCAAGATCCAGAGTCTTCATCTGCAAGCTGGAAATAAAATTATGTTCCTGATCCCTAACCTAATGAAAAGCACAATATATCTTCTTGACATCAGGATAGCATACTATTCACGCTATAGATCATACTGTGGATGGAAAGAATTATTTGATTCTGGTTTTCATACACTGATGCAAGTCAAATCAGGGTAAGTAAAATTAGAAGCAGACACAAATAGTCTCACGATTTCAGACACATAGGGAGATAAAAGACAGAACCGTTCTTGCTTAAATTAAATTCTCTATCTATTAGTATAACACAGTGACCTCTGTCTTGTGATACATTTAAGTTGAAAATATTTCATATGAAGGAGGCAAGCTCTTTTTATTGTCTTGCTTTTAAAGACAGGATAGAAGGCTTATTTTTGGTATTCTGAGTTTGGGCTGTTCTCTTTCAAACATGTTGGCCTTTTGAAACAACATGGAAAGTGGTACCTTCAAGCCTTTCTAAGTTTAGAGGGAAATTGAATTGGGTTCATTCTGAATTGAAATGAGCTGTCATCACGAGTCAGAGTATATCCCGCAATTTTTGAAAGGCTTATTGGTGATACAGGCACATCATTTGTAACTCTTCAGCTCCATTGGTTTTGCTTAATTTAATGCTTTTTCTCTTAATATACTGTGTTTTTGTAAGGCGGCTGTTACTCAGTACTGTAGATGCTTTCCGAAACAATTTATTTGTAGGGACAAGACACTAATGAATTACCCAATAGTTTCCTGATTTCTCATGGTCTGCCTGCGTATGTTTGTGAAGATGCCTGTGGAGCATACAAAAATTCCAGAAGAAAACAGGAAATGTCTCGGTAGTTTCCGGGCCAACTTTTGACTTACAGTCTTATTCCCATTAGAGGCTGTTCATATGCCTCTGGGGCACGTGCCAATTATTGATTATGCTAATACAAGCACACCATCAAGGCATGTGTGCTTGCAGAAAGTTGTTTCTGTTGGAGGTTGTTTTGTTTCTTTGTTTTTACAATTGACGTATTATTCCATAGGGAAAAAAACCCAAAGAACGTTTTATGGAAAAGACTATATTTTTGGCGACCCAAAAGTTCTCTGTGTCTGAGCATGTACTTCATATGATTCTGTTAATCAGGTTAGATCGCAGGTTTAACTACTCTGCAAAACAGATTCAGCTTTTTGCCTTTAGGAAGCTGTTTCTTGGGTTTTGTGCGACCTAAAGGAATGCTTAGATGAAGGAAGCACTTCTATGATAGTGTGATATTTATTGTTTCCTAATAAAAGCAGCAAACGTACCACTCCCAATGTTTTTTTCTCTTTTGTTTTTTTTTTTCCCCAGTTCTCACTCTTAAGGAGAGTCTCTCATGACAAACAAAGCAGCTATTCACCCATCATTTTCCTTCCCAAAAGACCAAACAGCTGCCCATTTTCCTAGCAGGGAATAAGAAATCATTTTTGTTTCAGTGAGTCCCTGAGGTCAGAATGACAGAGGAAAAGATTAGTTTGCTTGCATTGTAAGCTGTGTGTAAGACGAAAACATTGTAGTATAAAATACTGTGGCTGCTTCTGTTAAAATGTGCAATGTTCTACTGGGCTTTTGTAATAGTAGTGAGTTTGCATACAATGGAGCTCTCCACCTTGACCATATTGACTTCATTTATTTTTTAAATTTAGGACTTCAAACTTCAAATGGAGTGGTACTGAGTAGGTGGGAAAAATGTGGAGCATTGTCAGTGTTTGTGTGCTTTTCCTTGTGAGTAGAACTGAAAAGAAGAAATACTTCTGCTGAAAAGTTGAAAATATAATCATTCTTTGTTTAAGCAAGCTGCTGACTTTCAACAAAAATATTAACACTAATTAAAAGCCTGTTATTAATTTAAAAGAGAAACAGGAAGAAAATTTTCTGCCAATTTATGAAATATTAGATTATGAAATATTAGTTGGATATCCTTCCATTCTGAAGCCCTCTCTCTATCCCTAATACAAGCTCACTGTTGATCCAAAGGAACCATTTCCCCAGTGAGAAGGTAGGTCAGGTTTCACACCCTTTTAGTCCAAGGTCCTCCTTCTGAGCACAAGGCCCCTACTGTGGAAGAGCTTTTTAAATTACAGGCAATTGATTATTGTGATGTGAGCAAATGTAAGCAAATGCATATGATATAATACCAGATACAATCAAACACCTTCTGATTAAACAATCTTCAGAGGGTGACGGCCTTAAGTCACTACTGAACTGAGTTGGGTATGAACTGATGACCTAAAGGTGAAAGGCTTTTAGCCCCTAAACTCCAGGCATTGATTTCTAATTCTCTTGTGAAATCAATCCCATGACATAGATATATTGAGTCACCTTATGGCTGCCCTGACTCCTCTGACCTTTGTCCTCCCTATAATGTATGGAAGAATATTTAATGCAGTTTGTTTATGAAACAAGCTGTCCCCTCTCTCAGCTCCTGCCTTGGGCCATGGCACGTGAACAGGGCATTCAGAGAAAGGAGGATGATGAAATGTTTGGGTTCTCCGTGTCACTCAATCTGCTACATAAAGTGCTATGAGCAAGGTTGGCAGAGCTCTGCAATAACTAATGATTGAACAGGATTTTATTGCACTGGAATTATAAGATCGTGCTGTGTTCTATCTGTGATGTCAGGTCTGAACTGTATTAACGAAGCAATGGCTGTCATCAAAAGAGGATGTCAGTCAGAATGAATGGGATGAAAAACGGTGTTGGCAGGAGCTTGCAAGAAAGGACTCTTAGTCTGACTCAGAGGAGCTGGGGAAGCTTGAAGTGAAGGATAATAGTTTGACTTAAAAGGAAAATTAAAAAATAAACTTCTAAAATGTTCTCCAAGGACTTTTCAAAACGAGTGGACAATTTAGATCTGTTTAATCCTTGCTAGACCTCACCTGTATGCTATACATGGTATAAACTAGTTTTCCAGTAGACCTCATAGAGTTAAAAATAGGTGATTAGGGCAAAAAATTATTTCAGGTAGAAGTTATTGCTAAATCTGGTTTAGGCAGATAATGATTCACAAAAGTTACCAATAATGACTGATCTACAGTCCACATGAAAAGATTTTATGTCCACTGTCCAAATTCTGTTGAACAAATATTTCTACCTGTGGCTTTGGCAAGTTGCTGGACACTCCCAGCAAAATGATAAAACCTAAAAAGTGTACAGATACTTCTGTTTTGCTTTTGAGAATGCTCCCTTCATGCTTGTATTTGAAAACATGTCAGAGCTTGTAAGTGGCAACCAGGCAAAAACTGCAGTGCTGCTGGTGATGCTCAGCGTGCTGCCAAAGGTATGGGAAGTTTTCATTTACTAGCAGAAGCGTTTTTCATGATTTCTTAATCTGCGTAAAATTCATGTGAACTCTACAGCTTTTGCCACATCCGTTCTAATTTTGTTTCCTTTTGTTGTTGCTTTTATTGGAGCAACTGAAGGCTCTGTGATGTTAGACAGATGCTTTTGTGCTGACTGATATAACCCAGAGGATTCTGCAGAGTCGTGACTTGTCCTGATTTTATGAGTCATAATGACCTTTATCATCCTACTGACCAGGATCAGAGAGATAATAGGCACCTTTCAATAGCTGTTAACCACCTCTTCCCATGGATACCAGAGCGATTTCCACATGAACTTAGGTTTTTAATAAATTCTTCTGAGCCATTTATAAACTAATGAAAGTGCTCGGCTTGTAAACCAAGCAACAGGTGTTTACAAAGCATTGTATTTCAGTGCTGGGATTTTACAGAAGGAAAAAGGTATTGACCGTTAATTTGAAAACTTAATTTGTTTGAAATAATTGTTTTCATAAATGGCTGTTAATTTTATCTACCATATTATTGATCCTTTACTGCAGTTGTTTATTTCCAATGTTATTGTCCGTATGTTATGTGAAATAGATTTCCTTTATTTTTGCCATCTTCCAATTCACTGAACACACCCTTTCCATTTCAGTTCCTGTGATGATACATAAAAATGTTCATTAGATATGATTAAAATAAAAGAAAACTTCATGCTTCAGGTCATGTGTAGGGCACAGAGAAGATTTCCATGGGGAAGATTGTCTTCTAATTGTACACTATAGTATTTCTTTGTAGGTAATAAGTATTTTCAGACAGTTGCATTGGTCTGATACAGGATGAAAATTTCTTAGGAAATACTTTGGAAAATGGACATAAAAAGTTGTTTAAGAATCAAAAGGCAGATAGTCAGCTGTAGAAGGGATGCCCTTTATTGACAGTGATAATGGCATCACCATGAGGAGCCCCTCTTTGAGGCTCAAACTGTGTATCTTGAAATGAGAGGAAACGGCAGGATCCCTGGAAATGCCCCATCAAGCCTGAGTACAATAAGCTTCTTTACGTGCAAGGACTATATCTCTGTTGTGTCTGTAGAGTTGCAGACACTTTGTTTCCGTAATCATAAATAGTTTAAACTGCTGTGAAGTGCTAACATAGTCCAGCCATAATTTGAGAAAGCTACTTTAAATTAATAGCCCAGGAAAGCTTTAGTATTTTTTTCCTCTCTAAAAAACCATCTGTAGTAGGAACTTAGTACTTAAATATACTTAGATCTAATTAAATAGAATAGATTAAATATATTTAATTTCTTGAGACCTAATTGCATGCTTCATTTCAATGAAAGCTGAAACAGAAGTATGTACTCCTGTGGTGTTGAATAGGGCTGGGGTTAAGCATGTGATTCAGTACTCTTCAGTCAGAAACTTGGTGGTTTAATGTTTCACAGGTAGGTAATAAATAGGAATTGTGATCTTTTTCTGGTGGGAGAAAATGAAAAATATGGCCTATTTTAATTGTTCTGTAAACATAGAGCACTGTTTTTGCAATCTGGTAGCCAAAGTGCAATATGGTGGACTTGATGTAATATTTTTTTGGAGGAAAATGTTAATAAAAAGTTCACTTTGTGAAAAAAAAAATAAACACAGCTTCCCTTAGGAAAGAGTCATGTTTGAATGTTATTAATAGTGACCTATGTATCTCATTGGATTATATGTATTGTTTATTTTATCAGGCTTCTCTGGCAATTGTGTTGGCTGTGGCAAGAAGGGTTTCTGCTACTTTACAGAATTCTCAAATCACATTAATCTTAAACTGACCACTCAGCCCAAGAAACAGAAACACTTAAAGTATTATCTGGTCAGGAATGCACAGGGAGCTCTGACCAAAGGATCTGTAATCTGCTGGAAAGGGGCAGGTAAGATAATGAAGCTGTCTTCCTGGAGCTCTGGTTTTCGTCATCCAAGCTTAGCTATCACAGGGACTGGTGTCTGTGTAAAACCTAAGGCAGATCAGTTGAAAGAAAGACTCTTTAAAGCTAGGTGATTACTAGAGCAGCTGTAAAAAGCAATTGACTGACCTAATACAAGAATGGCATGTCTGTAGACATCAGTTCCTCCCTTCCAAGCGTTGTAGCCTGTAATTCATTCATGTGTGAAATTATCAAATCAAATATGCAGAGAAAAAGCAAATGCTGCTGTTGTCAGGGGATAAGAAGTTTCTTTTATGTTAAAGAGTTCAGAGGCCGGCAGTCTTCATCCAGCACCTGCTCAAGCACATTGTTCCAACTGCCAGAAAGTTCGGGCCTCTCGGGAAGCACCTCAAGTGAGCCGCTCCCAGCAGCAAACCCAAGTGCTCCAGCTGGGACTCAGCAGCCAGGTACCGCTTAGAAGGAAAACACGCTGGGTTTCCACCTACTCTTATTCGTCTGTGCATGTGTATTTGTGTGTACTTGTGTGAATGGAAAGACAAACAAACAAACACACTGCCACATAAAATAAAACAAACTGAATAGATTTAGAGATGTATTACAAGTAAAGAAAGCAGTCATACTTGGAAGGCTTCTTGCTGTCCATTTTTTCCCCTTAGGTTTATGTATAAAAGGTTAGCAAGTAATAAAATAGATGTTCTGCGTCTTGCTCATAGCTAAAGCAAATGAAAATTTTTTAACAGCCATTATTTTAAAAGTTGCTGAGAACAGGCATTACATTCCTCCAGCTGTTGCTTGTCTGGTTGCAGATGACAAATGTTACAGGAACCAGTGTAATTTCAGCTTTTTCTTCTGGCCTGATCTATTTTGGTATGACCAGAATCCTCTTTACTGCAGGCATTATATAAGCATCAGCTTAAAAGCTTCTGAGCTTTTCTTTTCTGCTGAGAAAAGTGGCTTTAATATTAAAAAACAAACTAATGATCAGTATCTGTAACTTTTTTTGGTATTAAAAATTCTTTCTGAAACATTTACTTTTCCATTAGCTTGACATAAATGAAAGGTGATGGATGATGGAGGCTAGAGTGATCTCTCTGAGCTTCTTCATAGTGGAAACAACTCTTTAGTGTCTTATGGCTGTTACAGAGATTCACACAGAACTGAGGCGCATGTGTTGGTGGTTATATTCTCTCTGTGAGATAGAAGCCTGTTAAATAGTTGTGGTCTGGAATACTGGTACCCATCCAGAACAAATCATTAATCTCTTTATAATAGCAGATTGGCATTATTTTTTGTCAGAGGTTACATGTATAAAAAAACTACATTAATTACAAGCATACTAGGCTTGAGAAAACCTCTTTCTAGTGCAACAGAAGCAGCTTGGAAAGAGGATGTCAGATTGAAGTGGAGACTTAGGAGATTTTTAGTAAATCTTAAACAACCTCTCTCACTTTTAGCTGGTTGTTGAGGAAACTTCATGTGAGAGCTAGGGTCCACCTACAAAGAAGCTAAGGGTTCTGACATATGTGTTTAATTGCAGAATCGAATTTTACCCAGGCACTTCATTGCTTCTCAGACAGCAATAATCTGGTATGAGATCAGAAGTGGGTTTGTTCTATTCAGCATTGCATTCACTCTGAGCAGATCCTGATGGCTCTATTAAAGTAAATGATGAAGTGATCAGTTTATTATATGAACTGGAGATCTTGACTTAGAAATGTTTAATGTAAGTACTTTGTTTTTTTTTTCCCAGCTGCAGCCATAGATCACATCCCTTCAACAGCAGCGTTCAGCTCAGCAGTTTATAATGGCAAGGAATCGCCTAAACAACAGTTGGTGAAAAATAACTTGTCTGCTCTGACAAGACCTTCAGTATTAGGTATTTGTATGGACTTGTTGTTTAATAACCCTAAACTCTGTATTCCATGGGCATAATAGAAGCACTGAACAAATGATACAATGATCGTAATTTCCTGTATGAATAGAAATTACTATTCCCTTCTAAGTCCTTTCTGACCATAATGCTTTTTTCTGTGTTAATTTTCAGAAAAAAATTTGTTTATTTATTTTCAACCATAGCTTTATTAAAATTCAGATTATTAATTGAAGTTTCTCGTTATATGTACAGTTCATTCATTTAACGGAAGTATGGGCTAGATTCTGAATCCAGGTTCTTAAAAAACATGTCAGTTTGCATCAATCTCACCCAACAGGTTTTGTGAAGGGAATTAAGAAAGATTTATGAGTAATCACTCATAGGATGATTCCTGTGTTACAGTTCACCTTGGGATGGAGCACTAGTTTTTGACAACTGTTTCCAAATTAAAGAAACTGTCTTCACTGCACCATTATTGTCATGACTTGTGTTAATTGTTTTCTGACACAAACTGTATTCTGTGTCATTGGCTTGTTTAAGCAAGAAAGCTTGTCTTCACTGTGGCTAGAAACATGCTATAACTCTGTTTTAGAATAATTCTTCCCAAGTTCCTCTGCTGGCATCACAGCCAAATTCTTTTTCTCTGCCCATTCAGGTTCTTGATCTCTTTCTTCCATGCAGCAACATATTCTTGCCAATTCATTTCAGATGGATTACTTTCACATAGCAACATATCTGCAGGAAAGAGTACAGCATTTTCAAATAAAAAATTGGTTGTATTGCTCTATCTTGCGACTTTTGTCACAACATGATGCAAGGAAACCACGTGAAAGAAGGAGTAGAACAAGTGGTTAAATACTGCCCTCACGTGGTGAAAGTTTAAAGGACAAAGTCATCTTTGAAAACCTGTATGTGAGGTTCTTCTGCAAAGTGAACGATCTTATTCTAGATCTGAAGACTTCAAGTTTATTTTTAATTGTAATATATTTTGGAAAATTAACCCCCCTTTTTATATAAGATTCTTACTCTGTCTTGAATTTTATCTGGGACTAACCGTTCTGCCAGGAGATATAGCCCTGCCAGTGTGAAGTAGTGTTACAACCTCCGCATAGTCATGTCCAGAAATAGAAATATCTCAATGCTGCAAGATGCTGGGCAATTCCTGGAGGACCGTTGACTCTCAATAATCAGAAATACTTGATGTTAGTGCAAGCTTATCATTCTTGGAGTTTGCTGGAGTGCACAAGAAGATTCAAGAAATTAATGAAAGAAAATTCAAGAAATTAATCATCAGGAGCTCCTAGAAAAACTGTGATGAAGTTATGTTTTCACAGACAAAGGTGTTGGAGCTACACATGGGTAGGAGAAAAGTGCAGAAGTAATTTGCTAGGAGTTAATGTGGAATATCATAAAATCAAAGATGGTAACCAGCAAGAAGTGGCAAAAATCCTGTAAATGGGGAAATTGTTGAAAAGAACTCAGATCTTTATTAATACTAGCCTGAAACCTTTGAGAATTTTTATTTTGTGGTAAGTTACATGAAACACTGTGTCATGTGTTCAGAAATAAAAGGAGCAAAATGCTCACAGTGTTGACTTCAAAATATTAACACGTATAAGCATTCTTAATACGTCTCATTCTTAGTATGTTATTTTTAGTACAGAGTAAACTTTGGTATAAAATAAGTGAAGTCTGCCTAGATAACTAAGAGTTCTTTGCACCAGAAAGTTCCCAGAAATTTAAGCAGGACATAGCAAAATAAAATAAAAACCATAAAAAATGATTATATTCATGGAGTTGACCGTATCTACCACAGTACTTAATGCACACATTCAGTCTATCAAAATGTACGGAATTACCATGCACAAAACTGGATAAATTTATTCTAATAATTTTCTGAAATATTACTATTATTCAGGCACTTCAACAAATTCAGGGCCTCCAAAGAAGCGCCATAAAGGTTGGTCACCAGAATCTCCATCATCTACTGAAACTTGGAACTTGCAGCTCAACCCACAGCTTCCAAACAGAATTAAAAATGGTAAGCTACACCCAAGGTAATGATAATGTTTGTTTCATTATTCAGAATAGGGAAGCAATAATTTGAAGAGGAATACAGATTCATATTATAGTTTTGAAAGGTGTTTTATAACTACATGCCCAGAATTATTTAGGTGCCTCATTTCCATTGATTTCTTCTTGAAGCTCTGAGCTTAACTCTCATTAGGATCCAGTCATCGAGTCGTTATTAATAAATCCCAACAGGTGTCTGTATCCGTCTTTGGGCACTGAAACACCTTTAGGATATTAAAATGAGTGTCATCGATCAGGTCAAGGTACCATCCATTGTTTCAGTTATTTGTCACAGTGTTCTTGGCACTTGGATTTTATAGTCTAGATACAGTCTAGAGTGACATGCAATTAAATAAAACCGCTTTCTGCAAAATGTTTTCTTTTAATGTGCTGTTGTTTAAATTAAAAGTACCATAAAGGAGTTAGGATTGAGCAAACATTGAATTTTATTTTTTTCTTTCTTGCTATAGCAAGAAAACCTGTTTAGATTCAGTGAAACTAAATACATCATATAGAATACAAAAATCGTAACTATTTGTGCATTGATATCACATAAGTCTGTATTCTCACCTTCATACCTGGAACTGTTTGTTCATAAACATTTCAAAATCCTTAGATGCATGTGTGATGTTCAAGGTCATAACAATGTATTTAGTCCTCCAAGAAAGTTAGCATCATAATATTGGTTGTAGTAAGAGCTCATGAAATGTGTGATACAACCATAAAAAGCATTTCACATTGATACCAAATGTGGGTATGAGATGATGTTGAATAACTCATCTTTGAGGAGATCATTATTGGACCTGACTCCAGTAATAATATGTCTGAATTCTTAGATGGAGGAAGCCTATCATCTTTACCCCATTCTGCTTTGGTGGGGCAAGCCTCATCTCCAATGGTGGGCTCAGGAGAACCAGTCTCAGTTCCTGACAACTTGCTGAAAATCTGTAAAGCAAAACCAGTTATTTTTAAAGGTAAAAACCCCAAACCCCCCAACAAGACCTTATATCTTTTTTATAAGAGATGTAAAGGTACATCCTACTGCCAATCACTGCTAAAGCTGTCAATTTTTGAAGGTTTACTATTAAAACTGTTTAATGCATACATGAGAAATGATGAAATTAACATGGTGTGTACAAACATTGTTTATTTTATAGGTCATGGAAACTTTCCATATCTTTGTGGGAACATTAATGATGTGATAGTGAGTCCTTTGTTGTACACCTGTTACAGAAATTCACAGTCTTTATCTAGAGCATATGAACAATACGGCCCCTCCACAATACAGCCTATTTCAGAGGAAATGCAACTTTTACTGACTGTCTACTACCTTGTTCAACTAGGTAAGATTATTTTACATCCAAATAGACTGCAAGGAATATATTATATGCCAGCAAATGAGAAAGGGAACATTAGGGCAGGACAATATTAAACATCAGTCTTGGGACATGTGATATTAAACAATTTCATTTGTGGTAATGAAACAAAACTAAATAATTAGTTCTTGAAGACCAGACAGATTGAAATATAATCATACCAAGTTCATCTTCTCCTGTAATCTAGGACCTCAGCAACTAAAAACAGAAAAAGGAAAAGAGCTGTACTTCACTGCTTTTGCATACAGTCTGTGGCTTAGAAGTAGTATGATGCTGAGACAGGCAGCACACAAGTTCTTAAATATTTCTAATTACTGATACTCAGGTTCCAGTTAGGGCAGCTTTACTTGAGTATCACAAAGGCCCTTCAAAATGAAAAACTTGGTTCACATCTGCTAAAGACAGTAAAGTCATGCATGCATAAATCTGAAACATTATCATCTCTAAAAAAGTATGTATTTTGAATGTTTTTAACTCAACAGTTTTGTTTAATTGTTTCATAATACTGTCCTCTTAATTTTATTTTTTTTAGCCTCGGACCAGGTCCCTTTGATTGAGGATTTGGAACAAATATTCATGCGTTCATGGCGGGAATCACACCTGTCTGAAATCCGTCAGTACCAACAGGCTGTTCCACAGACCTTGCCTCAAGTGCCCAGCCAGATCACACCAGTGACCTCAGCCCAGCTCCCCTGGCTGGCAGGCCTTGCAGCTAGCTCCTGTAATGATAGTGTCCATATCATTGAGTGCAGCTACTCTCTGGCTGAAGGGCTTTCAGAAATGTTTAAGCTCCTCATTGAAGGAAAATTAATAAAGACAAACTACGTGGTGATCATATGTGCCAGTAGAAATCGAGCCATTGATTCCTGCATTGTGATAACAGGTAAGATCCCAAGGGTTTATCTCCAGGCAAAACCAGAGTAATTCAGTGCTCTGAGGAGTTTGGTTGGAGTTTCAATAAGCTGCCTCAGAAAGCAGAGCTTTGACCAACGAGTAATGGGTTTTGATAAACCCAAGTTGGTGTGGCACAATTGGGTCTGTCTCCAGCAAATCGCATTCTGCCTGCGTTACCCATTTTCTCACCAAGGCATGCCAGCCAACACTACTACAAACAGATAATAGCGAGCTACAGCACACATAGTGCATAAAACTCTCCTGCTCTGTGTAACTGGAATATTACTCCGAGCAGAGGAACAAACATTTTCTTAGCCTCTAAAAGATGATCTTTCAATGTCATTCCCTTCGACAACCTGTTGAGGGCTATGCTGGTAATTAAATTATTTGAATAGCCATTCAAAGATTCATTACGAGTGTAAGATAATTGACAATTCCTTTGACTATTTATGCGGTCTTTTGCATACTGTATCTACAAATATTTCCTAAACTGGGAAAAAAACACAGAGAATTATAAACCATTTATCTATCTTACAGGTGTCTGGTGCATACATGTATAGGAGAGAGAAAAGACTCATCTCTGCCATTTTTGTGTGTGTGGTATTCATTTAGCTGGGTAGTATTTTTATTATGACTTAGAACATTTTTAACTTTAGTTTGAAATGCTTTCAAAATTACTTTTTTGTCTTTTAGGAAAGTATCAGGCAAGAGTTCTGTCTGAGAGCATGCTCACTCCTTCAGACTACCAAAAAGAAGTTAATTATCAGCTGGTCACAGGGAAAGTGGAAACTCTGGGGTCGTTCTTTAGCACACTCTGCCCAGGTACCTAAGAGGTTATAAAGAGGCATGTTTCCAAGTCCCTGAAACTTTTAAGTCAGAGAAAATAGCTGTGCTCATTACCTTTCCAGAAGCAAGACACTATTAGACATATATAAAAAATGCAGGACAAAGTTGTGAAAGTACATTTGAATTGAAATTCCTCTTAAAAGTATCTGTTTCTAAAATCCCTTGGTTTCATAAAAATATGCCAGCAAATAGCTAGGCGTATTATTCTTAGCTGTGCAAATCCATCCATATAATATGCAAGTCCATATTCATATGAATGTATATATTCTTTTGCCCGAAGCACAGAATTCATTTGAACCATGATAGAACAGTTATTTTATCAAAGGTAGGATTTTCCCTTTCAACTTACCATACTGTGAACTTGATCACAATGCATGGGAAAGTGAGGAAAATTGCAGAGAGCCAGGGTTGCTGGATCATTTTTTAACTGAGTATACTGAGGATTACAACAGGCAGAATTATCTGGGGATAGATCCAGCCACGTGGAAACTTAAACCATATCACAGAAGTAGAGCAAATGCAGCATATTTGTTGGTGTTAATGGGATGTCACAGTTCCCTTTACCATTCACATCACATCGGTAAATCTGTACGTAGATCACAAGAACCCTTCTCGATGTGTCATGGTATTTTGAGTGGTCACTTAAGAGAAACCAGTTTTCCTTGAACCATTGTGTGGTTATGTTAGTGTTTCTGGTTTTAGTATCTTCTAAGTAAGGTTCTCAAAATCACTTTTGCTATTGCTGTTGTTTGAGCAGAACAAGTCAATGAGCATCCTAAAAGTAGTTGCCATCTATATCCACTGGATTGCACTTCATGCAGACCCTGCCTTTGTGAGCTCAGTTCAGACATGTTCAAACATCTTTTCAACTGCTGAGAAAATACTAAATACTCAGGACAGGCATACTGTATTCTCTGCATAGCTTTCATCTGTAAGCAGGTCCCTTGCTGAATAGAGTAGGATATATTTGCAGATATACATCATTCAAAAAACATACCTTGCTTGCTTCAGCATGCAAAACTCATTTTTCTCTTTAGGTTTTAAAAGGAATTATTTTTCTTTCTGCCTTGCAAAAATGTTAAAGATGATTGAAAAATGTTTATCAGATTTTCCAAATCTTCTTGTAATCTGAATGTAAACTAAGCTAGTTTCATGTCTTTGCTGTTGCTGATTTGCATCAGTGCCTTGAGGCTGGTTTTCTGCCATCCTCCATAAATGTCCTAGCCAGTGGTCTGCAGAGTTGGTCTGTCATTCCCTAGCCTGATTTGCATTTTATTAGTGATATGCTGTAAAATCAGATGCAACAGAAAATAACGAGAGAGTTCCTGTATAAAACAGCCGATTAGCCAAGGGCAGGATAATTATCTAGCATATATAAAGCTCTTTAAGATCTACGAAATAAAATCAGTATGAAATGCAGCTTTTATTAACATGGATGTTTATTCCACTATCCCTTCAATTTGATAGAGGGTGACATTGATCTTTTGCTGGAGAAATTTTATCAGGAAAACCAAGGGCACATCTCTTCATCACTTTCTGCTTCAGTGAATAAACCAACAGCACTGAATGGAACTGGAACAGCTGCATGTACAAGTAAGGAGGATTTTCTAAACAGGTAACGGAGTAGGGTACCTGAGACCAGGTCTCTGGATGTGTGGTTAGATACATCTGGGCAGAGTCCTAGGCTCTTGAGGCAAAGGTCTTGCAAACAGCAACTCATGTCTTGGCATATTCAGATTTACACTGATGGATGCTCTACTTCATTCAACAGGGTATTGTAGTCTCTGAAGCTTTAAGTCTTACTTCTGTGGTAAAGCTTTAAGTCTTATTTCTGGTAGCACAATGCTATTGCACAAGTTCACTTTCAGCTGTCAGACATTTAAGAGACTTACAGGACCAAAATGCCCAAATGCAGAAAGATTTCTTTGCATATTCCATACAGATTTTCATAAACTGGAACTCCTGTTCATAAGCAAAATACCTTAAAGAGTAGATCAATCATTCTTTGCCAGACTCTAACATTTTGTGTTAGATTAGACTTTGGGCATGTATCTAAACAGAATTTTGCCTTTTTCCAGGTTATGAGATTGAACGACATCAGATTCGTCCATTCCAGCTAGCAGTGGCTCAGAAATTGCTGTCTCATATTTGCTCAATTGCTGACTCCAGCACTCAAAATCTTGATTTGGGTTCCTTCGAGAAAATTGATTTCTTGATTTGCGTTCCACCCTCTGAAGTGACCTATCAGCAGACTTTGTTTCATCTCTGGCACTCAGGTCTTCTTAGTTTGCTTTATTTTAGATTTACAGGAAATTGTTAAATGCATTTGTATCTGGAAATACTGACATTTGTTCCATTTCTCTAGGTATTTTATTAGAACTTGGATTCGAAAAGGAACATCTTACAAAGCAGAGGGTGGAACAGTATGTTATGAAAATAGATGCAGAAGCCCAGATTAAATTCAAAGTCTTTTTACAAAACTCTATGCAGAATCCACATACACTGTTTGTCCTAATCCATGATCACGCACACTGGGATTTAATGAGGTAAGAAAACTGTAACTTGTTTTTAAAGAAATTATTATTCTTTGCATTGGCTTTCAAGATCAACTTTCTGATTTATCCCTTCCCTCATCTTTGTTTGCATCTTTCTGCTAACTCTCTCCTCCCATGCATTGAATAAACATGTTTTCTTTTAAGGTCCTTCATGACTTATTCTTATCCTGCTTATTATATTATGCCTCAGTGGAACATTTCATCTTTCCTTGCTCACTATTCTTATCTTCATTCAGCCACAGCTATTGTTTTTTTGGCTGGTTATCATTTGTTCAAAGGAAAGCTTCCTGTGAAAGTACACAGAGCTCATTATCCTGTCAGTGTCCTCCGGGCTGTAAAACACGCAAAACCCCTCCACAATGAGTAGACAACTAGTGAGCCAACACTGCTGCTTATTTTTTTAACTGATTGGAAATTTTCCAGTACAATGTTTTTTCTATCCAGAATCACTAATTTGTAAGAATTGAAAGCTTCTGTGGATACATAGTAATGTCAGGTAGACTTCTCAGAGAAGCAGGGAGGTTTCTGTCCATTGTTTACCAAGTTCCCTGTCAGCTCACTTGCATAGCTCATTGCTTCCCTCACAGAGCCCTGTTCCCTTGGCTTCTCAACAATTTGCCTGCTGAGAAGTTGGGCTGCTTTTGCTTTCTGACTCCTGAGGCGCTGGGGAGCTGGAACATACTGAATTCCAGAAACACCAACATATTCGAACTTTCAGAGCATGGGAGTGTTTCTGAAATCAAAAACTGTGGAATCTTACATGTGAATGAAATGACAGGATCTTGTCTTTCACAGTGGTTAAGAATGATGATTTTCACCAAAACTTTATTTTTCCATGTGAGCATTTCCTGTTCAACTCCTTTATATCTTAGGAAATTATTTGACCTATTACAGCTGTCACAGCCTTTAAGGCATTTATTCATTTAACATACTTGAGTGGTAGCGAAGTACCTGTATTGCTGCTTAACTCTGATATTTTTTTCCTCTTATCTAATAGAGATATATAAGTAACAAATATTTAAGTGACTATTCTGCCCAGCAGGATTCATGCCACCTAACTGAAGTCAGGTAAATGATGTGCCTAAAACAGGAGCGCAATTGCCTGGGCTTGCCCAAATAGTCACAACAGAGACGTGGGCATCTCTGAGGACTGACTTAGATTATGGGCGAACACAACCAATTTCTGAAGTTACTTATCTCTCTCTGCTGGTAACAGAAGGAGCTTGCAGCGGCTAGGCTTGTAACAGTCATCGCAGGTAAATGACAAAACATAAATAGCATAAATTTGGACTGAAGTTTTACACCAGAGCAAGGAACTGACTGTAGGTATTCCACAATACTGGCATCTGCCCTAACAATAACTATTCTTCCCTTTCATAATAGCTCTATAACAGGTAGTTTCCCTCTGGTTTTCTGTCATACTGACTTACTGTCTGTCATTTTTTATCTTGTTTTCTGTAGGTAAGAATTGCATTTTCTTAAGGACAGCACTAACAATCTGGCCAAAGTTGCTACAGGACTATGTGTCTATTGGTAACTGCCAAAACATCAGCTTCCTTTCATCCTTTATCTCTCATATTCTGGTAGCTGTAAGGGACTGTTAATTTGCTAGCTAGGGAGTTTATCAGATTTACAGAATTTTTCAGCTGCAGTGAAATCATTTACGTTTTTTTTCCCATCCTTCTATGCAACAAAAGCAGGGCAAAGAATAGAGTCCTAAGTTCCTTGTCTGTGTTTAACTTTGATTTCACATCCAGGTTAAAGCTATTCCACTAACACAAATGTTCCCTTGTGCTGATCACTTTGGAGAGTTTTGGGTTTCTTTTTTACAGTGCTATGCATAGCCTTTATCCTCAAACAGAACTGTCTACAGGACTTGTTGATAGACTGTTGAACTGCAGGGAGGTGAAAGAGGCGCCAAATATTGTGACCCTCCATGTGACTTCCTTCCCGTACGCGCTGCAGACACAGCATACTCATATCAGCCCTTACAATGAGATCCACTGGCCTTCTTCATACAGCAATGTAAGATGGATGCTTTGAGGTGCTTTTGTGAGTTTTTTGTAAGTTATTTTACATTTACATACTTGACAAAACTGTGGAGACCTCATGATTTTTGTAAACAAGAATGTAGTTTGAATGGCATCTTTTTCTTGTTCAGTCTGTGGCAAGGCCTTTTTCCCTTTGCTTGTCCTGTAATTTCTTGCTTTTTTTCTTTGTTGCTTTTATGTCTTCTGTAAACTGTAGTAGCTCTGCTAAAAATCTTTGAGCTACATAAATGGAAACTATCTGAAAATCTGTTTCTAGTGCATTACTGCATAAATAAATGTACATACCTGGATTTTCTTTATATGTGTGTGTATTTATTCCATGCATAGATGTTCTGTCTGTCTCTATGTATATGTGGGGAGAGAGAAAGAGAGAGAAAGAAACAAGGAAAAATTGGGTCAAACTTCTGTTCTCTCAAAAAAATTAATTCTGTTTCTTTCCTTGATTTAATATGTCTGAGTAGATGTATACTTATTAGAGAATGTGATAGCAAATAATATATCAGATACCAATGGTTGATCAGTTGTAAATTAATAATTGATAGACTTTACCTTTTTATGTTTGTTGCTTCATTTGCTTTAGGGTGTGGATTTGTACCATGAAAACAAGAAATACTTTGGACTGTCAGAATTCATTGAGTCCACCCTCTCTGGACATAGTATTCCACTGCTTCGGTACGACAGCTCTTTTGAAGCAATGGTCATGGCTTTGGGAAAGAGGTATGGTACCCTTCTTTGTTTAACACAGGAAATTTAGGAGATGCATTCCAGTGGCTTTATTTACTAGCTAGAAGCCTGGTTCTTTTTTTTTTTTTTCCCACTGTCCTACAAATTAGCTGTGTATGCAAGGGCATTTCACTCGTTCTGTTTTTTTCCTTCCATCCCTTTTGTATATATTTGGCTTGTAATCTAATCAGTCTAGGGTACATCTTACTATGAACATGCACACTGTTTAGCCCAATTTAGAGTGTGTTCTTGGTGTGATCAGTAGCTACTTCTATATTATAGTAATCTAACATTGCATCATCATGTAATTTCAAATGTGTTATTACTTTTGTCCAAGGTTATCACTTGCTGACGCTGGCTGATTTTGATGTATAGAATTTGTATAGACTGCACTTGGACCACAAAGAGAAGTAGACATATCACTGTGGTTTGTGCACTTAAATCAGTAATGAAGACTTTGGAGCACCATCAGAGCTTGAAAATATATCATCAGTTTTCCTTGGTCCCTGTGGAGCAAGTCTAGAATCACTGCAAAAACGTAATGACACATTATGTGCATGCATGCAGCTGTGGATGAACTCTTTGGGATCTGTAAGAAGAATGAGACAGGACAAGTAAAATCTTGTGAATATGTATTGCTAACTGGGAGACTGAGCCATCCACATTTAACTGCTGGGGCTTGCTACAAGGTGCTTTGGAGCTCTGATCACACATCTCAGGCACTTCTCTGAGCAAGCCATGGTTCCTGTTTTTACTGTGCATCTGGATTTCATTTCTGTGAAAACCAGAGCATGGGAAGCTATTGCATATCCACGTCTCTCCCTTCCGTAGATTGGGGATTGAGACAGGGTGTACCTGGGCTTGGGAACTTGGAGTGCTCATTGGATGCTGCCTACGTATTCGGTCTTCTTGGAAACAAGAGTAAGTTGGTTCAGGGCTTCAGTAAGAAAACAGGAGAAACAGCCCACGCCCCTCCCGCCCCTTAAGAATAACACATAATGAAGAATATTATTCTCATTGGTAAGAACATATTCTTTTAATTGATGATTTTGCTGAATGCCTTAGCAAATATTCAGTGATAAATTTTGTAACAACAGTAAAGTCTTGGTAACTTAAAGTGATGTAACCTTACTGGACTACTTGCTTAGTAAATCTTTTCTAAGAAATAGAGAGACAACATCAGTTCTGATTGTGAAATGATGCCTTGCAAAGACTATCCAACTGCAGTTTAGTGAGATTCTGTTGTATAGTAGATACGAAGGATTCTTTACAGGACAAAATCCTGAGTTTACTAGATTTTATAAAAATTAGCTTTTTCACTTTAGCCTTTAATACTTCACTACTTAATTCACCATTTGTTTCAGGTTCCCCAGATTACACAGTGCAGTGATAAGGACTTTTGTCCTCATACAGCACTACTCTGCAGCTATGATGGCGGTGTGTGGTCTTTCTCAGATGAAGAATTACACCTCAGTTGAAACTCTGGAAATCACGCAAAACCTAATAAACTCTTCAAGACAATGTCCTAGTGGTCATGGCCTCATGGTAGTGTTGAGAATTCCATGTACTCCGCTGGCTGCAGTGGCATATGAACGTCTGTATAATGTAAGGGAAAGACTAGCCCTTGAAGATAACTTTGAAATAATCCTGGGAAATCCTAATTCTGGAATCACAATAGGGAAGCACTTTGTGGAGCAACTAAAGGTAACTTTCAGAATGACATACACTCGGAAGCTTCATTAGATGAGTAGGTGGGGACACTTTACTGGTGAGAGTTATGGTCATGAGCTGAAGTGTGGGTTGTAGTAGTAAAAATAAAAACTACTGTAAGGAGCATGACTTTTGTCTTTTAGATGTACTATCTGTGACACTTCTGCTGTCCTACCTCTGGTTAATACTCAATGGAGTATTAACTAATATGGCTAGAACATGACTTCCAGCAGCAACCCTCTCAAACAGTTGAACTGCTTTTATCTGCAGGGACCATGAGCAATAAGGGAAAAAGCCAAATAAAATTGTCACAGGTTTAGCAGAATTTTCTCACAAAATCATCATAGTGCAAAAAGATTTTAAGAGTGACCAGTTGAAAGTTATATTATTTTTGTCACCAGCAGGTGGCATGAAGGCACCAAATCAATGATGCTAGTTACTGGTCCCAGAGCACACCGGCATTCACAGCTCAGGACTTTATGCTTTCTGGATTGTGTGTTGGTTTATGGATTAATTTATATCCTTTAGATCCAGAGTCGTGGGTCATCTGTTTAACAAAAGCCTCTGATACTCCTTTGCTTTTCAGAAAATGACCATCACCTGATCACCAAAGCAAAAATGTGTTTACATTCTAGGATGGTGTGATATATATATGTATGGTACACTCTGTGCTGTGTCTGATTCAATACATTTTCGATGAAGTAATTTGAGATCCAGGACCTAATGCTGATCTCATTCTGCTATAAATTAGGCATAATTTGTTCTGAAAGATGAGTATTAGTTCTGAAACACATCCTGGTTATTTTCTCTGACATGTGTAATAGTGGTACATGTATGAATGTCAGAGACTGATTTGTACTATTGGTACTACTGTGTACTCCTTATCTGTAGATCAGTCTTACAGCAAAAAGGACCAACTGGTATGAGTAAAGCAGTATAGCCTGATGCTGAACAGTCAAACAATAGATCTAGTTATCAAACTTCTCATGAAGTTATCAGGAAAACTGATAGCTTCAGGGGAGAGCAGGAGACTTCAGAGGGTAGCAAGTGAGGACAGTGGTATGTGTATGTTGAACACTTCTAGCTTTCCCTTATTCCCCTAAGGTGAAAAAGTCTCATTCCTAGCTCATTTTCTTCTTTGGATGCAGACATCCATACATTATCTGCCACAAGAAGCAACCCTCTATACTCTTCTCTCCCCAAAAGCTCCTACTCAGCTTTACTGTCAGTTGTACCATATCCACTCTACCGTCTATGCCCTAGCCTCAGTGCTGTGCAGCTGTGCAGGCGGGAGGCTTTTCAAACTAGAACATACTATCCCAGTCTCCTCAGACTTACAGCAGGCAGATTGCTACCTGGTATGCTCTAGGAATTGTACAATCTACCTGTGCTGAAATTGTCTCTGCTCTGTGACTTCCCTTGGTGGAACAGCCATCCACTATACAAATGGATTCATATAATGGATGATAAAAGTATGTATTTCTGTATTTTTTTTTGTGCCATATAGATATGTCCAACAGTGTTTCTTACCTTATACAGGTCTGGCAGAAAATTGAAGATGTAGATTGGAGGCCACAGACCTATTTGGAATTGGAAGGTTTGCCTTGTATATTGATATTTAGTGGTATGGATCCACAAGGGGAGTCTTTGCCACGGTAAGAAGATCCAATACTTTCTCAGTGGTGGTTTTTTTATCCATTGCTTACCAAATGGCTAAAGGTAAAGGTAAAGTGTGTAATTACTTGTGGGAGAAGAAAACAGATTTCAGTGTCAAGATCTTTCTTTTCCATTTTTTGGCAGTTTTTATTAATAATATGAGGTTTGTATTTATGATACAGTAACCTTCTGTTTATAGCAAGATATAAATAGCTCAGAAACTGTTATGAGAGTTGTCCCAGTTTAGAGAAGAGAATAAGGGTATGGAAAAAAAAAGTATAGCTACTTTAGTTACCTTAGAGTAGCTGAGACATCTGCATGATGCTGGCATATGTACTACAGATGTGTGGAGAAATCAGTGCCTTCTGGAATGACAGCTGAAAGCCAGACAGGATGCCCTGGGGCACTAAATGCTTTTGTATGTTCAACTGAATGCTCATTCTGTGTGTTAGGCTTAGAACCCAAATGATTATTCTTTTTCTTATGCTTATGCTAATGCTCAGTGCACTAGATTAAGCTGCATAACTGGATTAAGAAAAAGAAAAGTGTGTGCACCATGGTGGTAAACTAATTAAGCACAGAAGATATACTGTATTCTATCTCATCTGCAGTTTAAGCAGATCATGAAAAAAATTCCCTTTGGCTGTGTTTGTAAAACAAATAAGGGAGTAGATTACCGTAAGTTTTCATACTAGCCGCTCTTGTTTCTCTCCAGATCACTGAGATACTGTGACCTACGTTTAATAAATTCATCTTCTTTGGTAAGGACAACCTTGGAGCAAGAACTTGGTTTGGCAGCATACTTTGTGAGCTCAGAAGTTCACACAGAGAAAGCAGTTGTGAATGATGTGTTAGAAAGTGACCCAGAGAAACTAAGCAGCACTGATAATGAAGATGAAGAAATAGCGACAGAAGGTATTATTAGTAGTGATAATAAAAGAAGCTGTAAAATGATTGAGTTATATTAGAAAAAGCAGGATTGTATGGATACGTACTCGCTGAGAGCTTCTGGAGTTAGCTTTACTGAGTGAGCTTTTTTTTTTTTTTTAAATTTCTTGCAGTCCTGCAGCTGCATCTATTCTCTCTGTCTGTTTTTTGGCTCCCTTCTCTCCCCTCCCTCCATACCTCCTTTGCCTTGTATATTCTGGCAGCTGCAAAGTGGAGCTCGAGTGGGTACATCCAGTGACGCTCACTGCTGTGAGTGCTGTGCTGTGTTGCCCTCCCCACAGCAGGGAAGTGTGCGCTTTGCTGTCTGGGCAGCAGTGACCCAATCCCCTCCCTCACAGCAGCAACAACTCCACCTAAACTGTCCCTGACTGATGCTACCTATGCTTACATACTGACAATGATGAAGATTCCTCCCAAGGAAACTGTATATAGTACAGCTGAGTAGTCTCTAGTTTGTAAGGTATTAAATACTATGGCTAGGAAACATATCTGAACATAGTAACTTCTGAGTACTCATTGAAAGTGTCCACGAATTCACATTGACAGTATAGAGTTGGTGAGTTTATCATTTCATAAGAGAGCAATTAAGAACATATAAATGTGTAAGCAAACAACAGTAATTTGCCCAGGAACCGTTAGGGGTTTTTTTGAGTGATAGTTGATGGGTGTTATCAGTTATCATTAAGTTACTTTATTTACTGTCTATTGTACCTTGTAACTGTGGAAAACAAGGGAGTTTTATTCCTGTAGGTTATTTAAATCTCAAACTTTGCCTTCATTTCCTTTTTTATACTATGAGGAGGAAGAGAGCTGTTTACTGTTCACCTATTGAGTTCTTACTCATTGATAATAAGGATAGCAGAACTAGCAGAACAAAAATATTTACTTTAATCAAATATTTACTTTTCATAGAGGAGTGGAACTTGAGGTCATACTCAGACTGTCTACAGTAAAGGCCTACTGTAGATGTGTTGAGTACTTCTGTTCATTTAGTTGAAGGACGCCAAGATTGCATGTGATCTGAGTGAAGTGGGCACCTAAGTTGTTAGGTGTCTAAATTGTAAGGCTGCTTTCCTAGTCCGTGGAGTATGGTATGCTCCTCCAGAGTCCAATTCAGAACACATGAAATAGAGTCTAAGTTTTCTGCTGGTAGTGCTTTTGTCTCTGTTTATCATGGTAAAACTGTACAGAAACACGCGTTTGAACTTAGAAGCCTAAGCTAGGAACCTCAAGTGTATATCCTTGTTGGCTGTCCAAACATGGATTTTCATCATCAAAACCTGAGATATAATCTGTCCATAAAGCTGTGATGTATGGGGTAGGAGGTAATTTCATAACATACTGACAAAATAGAGCTTGTGGTCTATTGGTTTCCCTGACACTGAATTAGTGAGGAAAGTATGACGTGGGTAGAAAGAGAAAACATGATAGAGATATGCCTAGAAATTACCAGCTCCTGGCTGCAGTTTGATTTTGTGAAGCTATTGCAGCTCAGCATAGTCAGGTTAGACCACCGGCTGATCCAATATCGCATGGTAGGAACAGATACTCTCCATATTGAAAACAGTGTCAGAATGAGGACAAAACCCACACAAACTCTTGTGTACTTTTCCCTACTTTGACAATGTAGCTGTACCTTCTTACAGGCTTACTTAAATTGTATTTTGGTTTTGTTTTCCCTTACTACCGTTCATGAAACAGGTTCTACTTCGGAAAAGAGAAGTCCTATGAAAAGAGAAAGATCCTGTTCCCATGACTCTGCATCTTCATCTCTCTCTTCAAAAGCTTCCAGTAAGATCATGTCTATTAAGTTACATCTAGAACATAAAAAAGGAGCTTTTATTCAGCTTATTAAATAAATAATAAAAGGCATAAATCACTAAGGTTTTGGTAAGGTCTATTTTAATGGGATCACTAAAGATAACTTTAAAAAAATGATTAGACTTCTGAAATACAAGAAATAAGATCTTTTCTTGCTTGAAAAATAATCATAGGGTAGGGTGCCTAAACCAGGCACTTCTTTAATATGTGCCACTGGGGTATGAATCCTCAGTACTGTGATGGCTGAGTATGTTCACTGAAGGTGTGACAATTTATGAAAATGAAAACATGCTTCACCTTTTCAAAAAATATTTTGAAAATCTGTAGGAGAAAAAGCATGCTTGTTGTCATTGTTATTTTTACCTTTTTGTTTTTGCTCTGGAATGTTCACTCGTTAATTTTGCACTGTTTGAAAGGTTTTTTGGAGGTGGGTAATTTCTTAAATCTTTGGTTCCTTTTTAATCTGCAAACTGATGTAGAAAGCATGAGGCAATGTTGAGAACTACTACAGCTCTTTTGTCTGATGCATTTCTTTGCGTACTTTTTATGCAGATAATATTAAGAGGAGAGTTGACTAAAAAGTGGGGAACACAAATTGTGCCATAACTTCCTAGAAGTTGCAGTCTCATACAGCTTATTAAAACATGTTTTTTGCCAGTGACTGTAAATTCTTTTTGATCTAATTGTAGTTTTCAACATGGTGACATTCATATTTGGTCCACGATTTCTTTTCTACGGGCACAGTGGTGGTTACAAAAGGAAAAAAAGCTTGAAAGCATTTGCATAAGCTTCTTCAACACTTTAATCTTCAAAATGTTACTTTCTTCTTTAAAGTTGCAAAGACATAGTTCCACAGTGTCTGTGTGGCCTGCCTGTGGCTTTGTAGCCTCAGTTTGCCTGTCCTTAAAAAAATCTTTTTTCCTTTCTTTTTTTTCTGTGCTTTTGCATACTGGTATTTTGAGGGATGTCACAGTGGTTTTACTTGAAACCATTCATACTGCTGGCAGTATTTTTGTATCTATTGCTAATGTCCTTTACTGGCTACTTTAGATTAACATGCAGGTAGAGTATATCTTACAATTTCTTGAGACCAAGAGAAACTGTGGGCTTTATTAGTTCAAAATGTGGGGTTTTTTTGAGAACCAAGGCTGTTGTTTTCACCATGAGAGGAAAGCTTCAGACAGATAGTCCTAGTACCATGTGGAGACTGATTCTTCAGCCAGTTCTCAGTCTATTCTGAAGATTGTGAAGTATTTGCATCTCCTCTTTGGAATTCACTAAGCATTTAAGATGCTCAGAACCACTTCAAACAGGACCTTAAACTTTCAAGAAATCGTAGTAGTTAGAATATATAAGGTAAAAATATACCACTTTCAGAAAATCAGCAGTTAGCTGTGGGGTATGTCTACATGACATATTCAAGGCCAGCATTCATGAGTTCAGTATGTGCTCTGAGCTGACCAAAAGCTGTATGAATGCATTAATGCCTTATGTAGCACCAGAGATTTGAAAGCCAGATTTTATTAGATCAGACTAAGTGCTGCAGTGACACAGACATGAGTGTCAGATCAGAGCTGACTCAGAGGACTGTTTCTAGATGTCAGTCTGTGTAGACATTTCTGTAGTCTGATTGGGTAAGAGCCTGTGAATGCTTACTTTCTTACACTCTTTTAAATGATGGTTTCAATAATTTTGTATTTGTCTTGAGTGGTGAAAGTATCTGATGAACACCTTAAGCAAGGAATGAATGAGGGAAGTAGAGGAGAGGACAATCACTGACATCTTTCCTATGCACTTCAGTACTTCAAAAGCCACTTTGTGCTTTCAGATGGATACTCCAAACTAGTCCGATTATGACCCCCTGTATGAGAAAGGTAAAAGCAAGAACAGGAGTGGGATTGCAAGGTTTGATGGATACTCTATCTAAACGATTTTTTGTTTTGCTTTGTTTAAGTATGGCATTGACTAGCACAGATAGTTGCACTGTGTTGAAATACAAATTTTCTTTTAGTTACAGCGTTCTGCAGTGAGTCATCTCCTCCTTTAATAGCAACAGGGGATACAGCAAAATCCCCCCACCAAGGCCTATGCAACAGCACTGAAGAAACTACAAATAACTATGAAAGGCAGAAGCAGAAAGTAGACAAGGGGGCACAAACAACAATCAGCAAACACTTACCACCGGTAACTGAACAGCTGGATACAAAACAAAACATAAAAAGTGCCCAAATTTCCATCACCTCATCATCCTCCTCGCCTTTCTCCTCCTCTTCTTCCTCCTCTGCACCTACTCATAACTCCTTCATCCTACAGACCTCTCAGTGCTCCATGACCAAAGCATCAAAACAGCCTCCCATAGTTTTCCTGCCCAAACTGGTTTATGACATTATTACTTCTACAGACAGCAGTGGACTTCCCAAATCTTCTTCCCTCTTGCCTTATCATTCTGTTATGTGGGCAAGTTCTTTTCGTCCTCTTATGAGTAAGATGATGACTTGCACGGAGCAGTCTTTATACTACCGCCAATGGACAGTTCCCAAGCCAATCCATATGGACTACAGCAATAGAAATGAGGGCAGAATGGACGCCTTTCACCCAAGGAGGCTGCTGCTGAGTGGGCCACCACAGGTGTGTAATAAGAACAAGGTATTATCATTGATTTATTTTGTTTAATTTTATCATGATCTCACAAAAAATAGATTAGTTATTATCATCCATACTTGAAGGGGTTTTTTTGGTGGAGAGTAAATTGCTTATATTTTATTTCCTAATCCGTTCTAATAAAATAATCTTCCTTTCTTCACTGTTAGCCTGAGTCCAAAGACAATGAAGCTGCAGCAATGTTCATTTTCTGTCAGTTTCTCTCCATTAAAATGTTTTAAAAGATAGTTTGCTCAAGAGATAGATTTAATGATTAATTTCAGTTTGTTAAAGTTGAATATACATTTATATTTTAAATAAAGATCAAAGATCTTTGCAAAACTACTTTCTGTGATCAATCTGAAGACAGTGGGAGTTTGTAATTAAGTTATTTTCTCTGTTTCCTCCACACAGCAGACAGAAATAGAAGCTGTTATAAATAATACATGCAAGAAGGCCAGCTCAACATTAGCAGAGCCATATTTACAAGATGAGTAGCTGATCCAAGAGTTTTTTAATTATTTTGAAAAGATATATGGAAATGGGTATAGTCCTAAGAAGTTCCTTCTCTTCTAAATTCTCTAGGAATGTTTAACACCTATCTCTGAGCAAGGTATCTCCTAGTTCAATGCACATGTTATATGCTAAAGCTAATATTGTGCGTCTCATGTTCTGCTGAAGTACGAGGCGACAAGATAGGAAGAGACACCATGCCTACTAAAAGCATATATATGTCCTGTGAAACTCGAAAGTCAAAAAGAATAAATCCAAACCAAGACAAAGACCAATGTTTCCGGTTATTGTAACATCAACCCAAAGAATTAATCTAGTTACTGATTTAACTTGCCACATGATCCACTGTTCTATGCTCATACATTGCAAAAGGAAACTATAGATTGTTATTTGTTAAATGATTGTATTCCATTGTTTTCCCAAATTTATGGTGTGGTAGAGTAGAAAGAGCATAAATGGGCTTTTCATATTGGGACTTCCTTAAATGTTACTGTAATTCACAAAGGATTCCAGAAAATACTCTGATGAGCAGTATTTCCCTGTCCATTCCTTTGACCTAAATTGTCCACGTTTGCCAAAGATTGAGGTATTATGTGATCAAGAAGCTGAATTTCATACTCAGCTGCAGCATAAAAATGAACACATTCTGGAAGAGAGATGTTCATTTCCATGTCGAACAAAAGCACAGGCTGTGGCAATTTTTGTAGAATTTTAAATGCATGCACATCAAACCCCACAAAGATACTATTCCCAAAGCTGCCCTCAATATCCAGATTAGCTGATAGGTAAATATTTCTTTGGTATTCATTTGGTTGTGGGTCACAAATGTAAATCTGTGGTTCTCAGAAGAGTCATTCAGAGACTTCTGAGAGCATACTACACACCTGTGAGAGGTTTTTGTGCTTCACACACTTGGTACTTGCCATTTAACTGGTATGGTACTCACCACTTTTCACTAGGAAACCTTTTTTTTTCAAATGTTGAATAGGACTCCTATTGATTCTCGGTACAGCAGTAAATTTCAGCCTTGATATCACTTCTTTTACTTGAAACTCCATCTCTTCTCCAGCTTTCTCCACAATGCAAGTTGTTTCCTAGTCTTGCATTGGGTCATACAGTTGGATCTGTTCCCAAAGGACACTCTTCACATGTTTATTCATTTTGTATTCCTCAGTTCTTTCTGAAGAATATAACTGTTTCACACAGAACAAGTTCACATGCGTCAAATTAGGACTATCATGCCTTCTTCCTAAGTATCAAAATTTAGGGGGATATATTCGTTTCAGTATGTGGAAGAAGACAGCAGCTTTGCTTCCTTTACTATTTTAACCTTCCAAAGTACTAAAAACTCCTATAAACCAAAGAAAGATCTATAAAAGTGTGTAGTTTGTTTATTGGCTTAAGGTATAACAATACAGTGTTTCTGTTAGGAATAGTTTCAGTAAAATAAACAGAAATTAGAATTATCCTTCTCTTTTTGGGAAGAAATAATTTTGCTTCCTGAAATAGGTTTTACTCACATGTGTGTTTGATAATATTAACATTTTACATGGACTTAACACTTAATGCATGAAGACATATAGGCAGAAATAAAAACAATTATTAGACAGCACCTATCTGAGTGTTAATAACATCTCAGCCAAAGTGTACGACTGCCAGAGTACTCTCTTTTAAAAAATAAGGAAGTAGTTGTTTTCTTTATCAAGCAGCAATTAGTTTACTAAAATTCAAATCAGAAAGCAATTTGTTGGTTAAAATGAAAAATATTAAATCAACACAGGAAGAAACCTAGGCATATTAGTGAACCAAAATTATAATTCTCACTGTCAGGGTAATTAGTAATAAAGTACACTCACCCTTCTCTCACAGAGACATGTTACCCTCTCTGCTGGTAAAAATGTTTTGCTAGAAGACTTGATGAATTTTTACAAGGACAATTACGTACATTAGAAGGCAATACGTGCATTATTTTTACAAGAGGCTTTAGGAAATGCAGCAAAAACCGGGTATTTATAGAATAGATCTATATATTTATCTGTAAGTTAACTCACATCATCGAAGTTAAGCCATTGGTTAGTGAGTGTGAATAAATATGCACCACCATGAACAACATGTATCATGTCTATGGCTAGAAATGTAGTCCCTAGTGCACTGAAGAAAATGCCTATAAGGACGCCTAAATTTGCTAAAATACTTTTCTTAGAAATACTCATCTTAAAGTTCCCCAAGCTGCAAATGAAGGTTTTGTACCTTTGTTTTTTAACTGGATATTAGAAGTAGCATTTTCCTTAAGCGTGGAAGCTGCTCATGAACACGGCTGAGTCCTGTGGCACCACATCCAGGGAATGAAGGAAGCACTTCTTAAGACACTTTATAAGGAAGAGAACTGCTGCCTATATTATTTGGTTTTCCTCTACTCTTGTTAAAATCTTATTACAATGGACTCATATTCAATTCAGCTTATGTAAGAAAAATATTTGGGAAATATTTAATATATCTGTGGTTAGCTGTGTTTTAGAAGAATGTGGCAAGTGGAAAGAAGGAGAAGAGCCAGCACCATTTGACCAGCTGTCTGTGGACCATCAGCATGTTTTCTGTGAATCGCCATTGGTTCACAGACCACAGTTTGAAAACCACTGCTGTGGTATGTGAAGAACTTTCTCACCTGGAAATTAAAATAGAAAAGCCTTATGGAATTATTTCCCCTTTTGCCATATTTCTCCGAATGTGAAGACTGAAATCTGATGATACTTTATAGCGACATGCAAGAATAATAAAGTACTTCTACTAGTCTTGGTGTCCAGTGTCTGGAACAAGTTAAAAAAAGGGAACTCAGTACTGTTAGACCTGCTGCAACAGCACTTTTTCATGTCACTTCCATGAATGAGCGTGGAGGCACACATGTAATTTCTCTGACTGGAATATCTCTCTCTCAGATTCTTATATAGACTGTTTTCAGCTTATCCTTGATACCTATAGCATGCACCGTTCAGTGGTGAAAGCTCTTTGGAGAGCTTTCCACTCCTCTTAGGTAGTGTGTGTCTTTGACACAAAAGCTAGACCTTCATACCTCTGGAATTTTCTGCAGGAAGAATTTGAATTCATATTCTTTCCTCTTGCTCAGCTACAGCTACACTGTTTGTGAATGAAGAGCTGCAGGGTAGACATATTCTTAGTTTTTTATGGGACAAACCATCCCTTGCACTGAGGATGAAAATAGAAACCAAAATACTAAATCTTTGAAGGCCCCAAATTCCTTAGTTATCATAAGTTTTCACAAGGTTTGAGATTTTTACTTCTTAGTCTTCTGGGATTTTCTTCTTCCAAGTGTGATTCATCAGACTTCTGTCCTCCAAATTCAGGTAGATAGAAACAAATTAGAGTAATACTTCCATTATTTGGGAATATTGGCCTCCAAGTGCCTTGTCTGTTAAGGCCCTGGGCACTGCCACGTGTTTGAGGAACCTTTTTCTGAGATGTAGAGCTGTCTGTAGTAGCAGCACCCCTTATGTACATTTTATTTCAGGAATCGTAAAAAATGCAGCCCAGTTCCCGGTTCCTTCATTCTTTTAATCTGTTTGCAGCTTTTGTGTGCAGAGCAAAGACAGGATATGGAGAAAAACACCTTGCTCAGAGTACTTCCTTATCAATCGTCATCATTGTTAATATCTCATACTTAAGCCTAGAGTCACTAATTAAGATCAACACAGCATGGTACTAGGCTTCTCTAAAGATTTGTAGAGCTACAGCCCAATCATGCATCCAGTTTAAAGTTTCTTTGCAGATCTATTTTGTTCCATTTTGCCTAGAGATGGTAGATACAGAAGACAATACAATTAATTTTGAAGGTGCATTTGCCTATCTGGGCATGCTACAAATTCAGTTGTTCAAGGTTCTTCCCTTCTGGAGTAAACATTGATTGTAATTGAGAAGTCATTCTTTTCTCATTTTCTTTTTAAAAATCTTCTTCAAATGACCTGGAAAAAGTGTTCTCTGTTTCACCAATTCATTTCTTCAGCAGCAAATGCAGGCAAATGTGCAAGTGAATGGGGTCCAAATGTGAATGTTGCTATGTGCTCAGCCTGATCTCTCTCCTGGCAGAGAAGCATTCTGAAAACGTGGAGAGATTACTGCAAGTGCCCACCAGAATTTTCAATACAGTATTGCTAATATCTAACAGTTCATAAAGTTCACAGTACTATATTGGACACTGTTATGTGACAGATAATGAGATTCGGTAAGATATGATGCATGGAATATCGTAAGTACGTATGTTTAATTTAATGGTTAGGGACTAGCACTTGTAGTTCTGTGGTTTCCAATATTTTTGACTCATGACCCTACAACAGCTTTGTGTATACTTGAGTCAATGGACAAATGACACCTTTCATCTAAGTACCACGTAGTAGTAGCAGCCTAGTCACTCCCAGGTACATTGTTGAAAACCATTGTTGAAGACTGGTTCCCCAGGGAAAGAAAAAAACACATTATTTTGATAGAATAAGTTTTAAATGGTTACCAAAAAGAAAAGGTAAGGTTTTCAGCCTGTTGTTCTGTTGACAGTTTTAAGTATACACTTCAAACAGATTAGGAATTAGTTTTTTACATAGATACGTGATATCAAGGGAACAGGTTGTGTACTTTTGACAAATGATCTCTCATTTGTTTGAAATCAGACAACTGTTAATCTGTCAGGCCACCCTGTGTTTAATGAAAAGATGATCATAGGGGCTTTGAAAAAATATGTTCATAAGGGCGTATAAAGGTAATCTCAGACTTGAGAGAAAGCATTGAAAGTATTTTCTTCTAGAACAAAGTATCATCAGGTTTGCCTCAGATGTGGGAAGAGCAGATGTTTTTTTTTAGCTCACCAGTCAATAGCTATTGCAGCCAAGTTTAGAACCTTGTTCCAGAGTCAGTAGAAAGATTCTCAATGGATTTTACATAAAACCTCACACAGGGAGTTAGAAACATCTGGTCCATGGGCTGACTATGGTCTATGCTACCATTTCCTCTACTCAAAGTCACTTTTTTTCTGTGTTACTCCTGGATAACAGAGAGTTGTGTGCTAACACATGGTCCACCATGTGTACCTGAAGAGCTTATTTGACCCTCAACAGGGATCACAGTACCCTTTTCCACCCTTGGCAAGCAACTGTTTAAAATGCAGTCTGATTTATAAACTTTTATATACTTTTAAAAGGTAATTTTAAAACAGTGGAAGGGAAATAATATATTTTCAGCACAAGAGATGCAACAACACGTTGTCACATATACCATGTCCTCCAGGAGTAGAAGTGGCCTGCATAAGTTCTCCTATAGATGCATGCCACTTTGTTCTTCAGGATAGTCAGTGTACTTCAATAGCAGTCAGTGTACTGGTAATTGACACAAATATGAAAGGGTTGAGGTAACTCTTTAGTTATCTTGTAGTTTGAGGAGGATTTTTGGAATGTTTTATGAGCTTATATGGATTTTTAAAAGTTCATTGCCTATGTAGAAACTGTAACATCAGGAGAGAAAATTCTCGTCTGTGGGCCTAGAATTAGACCTGTGATATAAAATGCATTTTCCAAACTAGATACCTGCATACAGAGAACAAAACTGTTGAGCATTTAAGCATTTCATTTATGCCAAGGAATATACAAATACAGGGATATGCAAGCACTGAATATTAATATTTGGTTTCACTGCAGCTGCAATTTCCAGATAAGTGGAAATGTTGTAACATGTTGAAAAATGAAAGTTTACTTTTGTATTTTCTAATTTGTGTATTTATAGATTGGGAAAACAGGTGCCTATCTGCAATTCCTCAGTATTTTGTCCCGAATGCTGATTAGATTGACCGAAGTGGATGTATATGATGAAGAAGAAATCAACATTAGTAAGTTCTTAATATAAAAATATTTGCTTCTGGAGACTATAGAAAATCATTATGTTAAATTGAAAAGTGGTTGTCTGTATATTCTATGCCATTGACCTTTGCAACTAATATACATTATTGAAATATTTTAAGAAAATTTTTGTGTGATCTTCAACTGATACTTAAGAATATTTTATTATTTTACTCATCATTTAGAGTTTAGTCTTCCTTTCAGTAAGAAACCCACAGACCTCAGTTTTTCTTGGGAAGTAATCAACAACATTTATGTGTATTAATTGATATCCAGCCATTGGTTTTGAGTTTAGAACTGGAATGAACTTTTGCAGTAAAGTATATAAAAAGAATCAGTGAAATTCTGGCAGATTTATACCATGAGAAGCAATGTCATATTTTCTAAGTACATAAGGCTACATGAGGGAGGAAAACAGTTCCTGCTCTCTAATAGCTAATTTTAGTCCAAACTTCCTTTATTTACAGTGTTACTCCCCTGTGGTTCCAGATGTATTTCTGTAATTAAGGGCTGGATTACATAGAAAAATATGGGTGATATTTGATGGGATATGTCGAATTCTGCACTAAAAGCATGCCATGCTTTTCTCCAGTCAGCCATGGAGAGTCTCAGGTGGGTGCTAGCTGCCTCCGTCAGACCCTGGCTGGAAGCTGTTCAGTCATTTTACTGTGGGACTGCACCTCAGCTCTTGTCTCTGAGGGCTTTTTTGGGCAGTACCCAGGAGTCTTCCGCCACACTGAGCTGTGCTTGAGAAAGAGGCAGCTATCCCCCAAGTTTTATGGCAAAACTCGTGGAAAAGGTGACCAGTCTGCTAGGGGAGAGGATAGTGCATGCAGTCCTTTGTATTTAGGCAGGATTTTGGAGGTAATTCACAGTCAGGGCATGAAGATAATTTAACCATCTGACTAAATCCACCTGAGTTTCATATTTACTTTGGGTGCTAAAAGACAGGGTCTCAGCTCTTGTAAATAATCATTTAATCTATACTCAAAGAAATGGAGTTATGGCTCTTTACAGCAGCTTACAGCTGACCCCCAAACTGAACACCTCACTACTGTCCATTTTACTCTTGTCAGATCTTTCATCTTCTTGACAAAGGTAGAAAAATATTTTGTAAGGGCTTGTGTACATCTGAGTTTTTATGTCAGTTAACCTGTTTCAGAAAAAGGCATGATTTCACTGCACATTATACCAATACCATTTACTATTTTTCTCTTACCCTAGGGAGAATTATCTTTGATTACTCTGGTGTTGTCGCTAGAAGGGGCATTTGACTTTAACTCTTCACTGTACTTAATACTGCAGTTTCTGAAGCTTTAAAATGGCTTTTTTTCCTCAGTGAGAATAACATATCTTTCCTCAACTGAGTTCACAAATGTGGTGGTCAGTGGAAAGACTCCAAATGCCTGGGTGCAGATAGATCAGCCTTACCAGACCCTTGACATTGTTTTCATCATCATCCCACCAGGTGCTCCAGTAAGATTACAGAGGTCTTAAATTGATAACAGAGATTTAAAAGCCAGAATTGCATTGAGGTATGAGGTACATGTGTTCAAAGGTACACCTCTTGATGCATAATAATGTTGCGTGCTCAGAACGATGAAAGAAAAAATGATGCAGGAATAATAGGCATAACAAAACCATCTATAGCAATGTGAAGAGCTTTAAAAATTGTAATTACATGAATTCTTATTTCTCAATAATATAGACATAAAAGAAGAATCTGGTCAATACTACCATCAGCCTGGAGATATGTGGCCAGATTTGGAAACATTTAAGAAGATGCTTTTTGACTACACTATCCATGACCCGAAATATGAAGATGCAAGTCTGATTTGTTCAAAGCTTCAGACTATAAACAGTGAAGGTTAGAATTTGAAAAATCTAGATTGGTACACATATGTGTATTTATTTGTTTTTAATGTGACAATCCTGTTGAACTTTTAAACAGAGTGAAATTATCAGAATTGCACTTGACTAAGTAATAGTGAAAAAAGATTCGAAGTTTGCCAGATGAAGCACCAGACTATGAGCTTTATAAATGTTTTATGGAATATTATATAGGTAGTCTTTCATTAAAAAAGCTCTGATTCCACAATAAGTTTGTGTATTTGAATGTTTTTATGTAGTAGCATTGTCCTGCTTTGTAGCAATAAAGTGACTTATGTGGGTAAAGTTATTTATGTACTTAAAAGTGTTTTTAGGTTTATTTTTTAGATTTTGGTTTAGGTTTGGAAATCGTGAGATGCAAATGTCTAGGTCTAGATTCCTGGAGTATTGAGCTGTGAATTAGTCCTCTGAATTAGCCAGCTGGACACACACAAGCCCATGGGATTGGGTAGGATGGATCCAATCGTGGTGAGGGAGCTGGCCAACATCATTGTGAGGCTATTGTCTATCATTTTTAAAAAGTAACAACAACTGGTGGAGGTTCCTGATGATTGGAAAAAAGGAAAATGCCATGCCGTTCCTCTACAAGACAGAAGGAGGATCGAAGCAATTACAGCCTAGTCAGCCTACCCTCAGTCCTCAAAACAATTATGGAACAAACTCTCCTGTAAGCCATGTCCAGACCCATGAAGGGCAGGAAAGTGATTGGGAGCAGCTAGGATGGATCTATCATAGGGAAATTGTGATTAGTAAACGTGATACATTTTATGATGAGATGACTGGCACTATGGACAAAGGAAGGCCAGTGGTTTTATCTTGACTTCAGGAAGGCTTTTGTCACTGTCTTCTGTGATATCCATGTAGCCAAAACTGGAGACAGTTAGTTTGGATAGGTGGATTGTAAAGTGGACGGGAAATTGGCTGGACCACTGAACTCAGAACATGATGAGTGGCACAAATCTGACTGACAGCTGAGTATGCATGGCAATACTCAGAGACTGATAGTGAGGCAAATGCCATTTAAGATTGCCATTAATAACCTGATCAAAGGGACAGAATGCAACGTCAGCAAGTTCATGGATGATAACAAATTGGGGGAGCAGTCAATATGCAGGAAGGTAGCACTGCCATTCAGAAAGACCTTGACAGGCTGGAGAATTGGAACCTTCAGGAAGGAACCTCAGGAACAGGAACCTCATATCATTCAACAAAGGTAAATGCACAGTCTTGCACTTGGGATGGAATAATTTTTTGCAGCTCTACAAGCTTGAGGCCAGCTGCATAGACAGCAAGTTTGAGGAAGGTGACCTAATGATCCTGGTAGACAACAATTTGAACATAAGTCACCAGTCCTCCATTGGGTTAATGGCTTACTAAAAATCTAACAAGCAGGTCAAAGGAAGTGATTATTCTTGCATGGCACCTGTAAAACCACATCTGGAGTATTCTGTCAAGTTTTTGGCTTCCCAGTACAAGAAAGACATTGACATATAGAAGTGAGTCTAGTGGGTAGCCACCAAGATGAATAGAGGCCTGAAGCACATGATGTACATAGAAAATTGAAGAGAATTGGGTTTGATTGGTCTGGAGAAGTCTAGCAGGGGCATCTGATTGCTGTTTTCAGCTTCCTAATGAGAACTTATAGACATAAACTATTATAGATACACAGCATAAGGACAAGAGACAACAGACACAAGTTGCAACATGGGAAATTAGAATTAGATAGTATGACAAATATTTCTAGAATAAAAGTGGTGAAGCCATGGAGCAAGTTGCCCAGAGACACTGTGGAAACTCCACTCTTAGTGATTTTCAAAACCTCACAGGACAAGGAACAGCTTTGAACAACCTGATCTGATGCTGAAAATCTGAGTGAAAGGTTTGGCCAGATGACATAACAGAAGTCCTTTTCAGCAGAAATTACATCTCATCTTCCTTCAGTCTCCCACAAAGGAGACCCTTTTTTAAAATGTGGGTATTTGCTAAAGAGCAACATCACTGAATTTGCCAACTTCATTTCACATAATCTAATGTGATGGCTGTCACAGGATGGCAAATGTCTGTCATCAGACTCTTTCTTACTATTTATTACTTTTGCAAGCATTCAACCAATGATAACAACAGCAACAATAATAATTTTAATAATCCGGCTTTGCTTACACCTTAGCCTTGTGTGAAATCTGTATAGAATTATAATAGTCATGAATTTGCAGATACTTCTTTGTAGTCCCCTTTGCTGTACATAACAATTTATAAAACATACGATGCTCAGAATGAATTCATAGTTTGTTTTGCCTGTGTTTAATCCTACCATTGTTCCTAGAAGCTAATTACAGTGACAGAAACAATTTGTTACAATGGAATACATTCTGGCCTTGAATATATGTTACATTTAAGTTGTTTCTTTTTTTAATAGACAGATCAATGAACAGGAGACAGGAGGATATGTATACACGTCGTCAAACAACTAGGATGAGATTGTCCAAGTATGCAGCATATAACACCTACCATCACTGTGAACAGTGTCATCAGTATATGGGTTTCAATCCCAGGTACCAGGTAAAGTTTTCCAGATACTATGCAGATCAGAAACTGAAGCAGACACAACCCAAACACAATTTTGTGTACATTCAGTGTATTTGAATTGGCTTAGAAGTTGCATGTATGTGTTAAAAACAGCTGATTTACAGTTTTTGTTATTTCCTGAGATTTGCCTGCCTTGACCACACTGCAGGTTTGGGGACATCAGGGGACTGATCCTTGCCTCATTTACACTAGCTTATTCAGTGCTCTAATCTTCATTCTACATGTATACTACCAGTTTAAAACTACTTTCCCAGTAAACTTTTCCAACTGGGACTTGCTTACATTTTCACCTGAGTAACTGCAGAAGATGCTACTTCTGATACAGGAGTAGCCTAGCATGGAGCAGTCTATATGTGGCATACAGACTGTTATGACTCAGAGTAATCCTCCAATTTCCTGCTTATTAGAATGTGAGAAAGAAGGTATCAGCAGTGCAAATACGGATTTTTATGTGTCAGTATTTCTGAAAGCTGAGAGTGGCCTCTAAGTATTGGTACCATCTGCAAAACGAAGCTGAAAAAATGGTTTCAAAAGAGGGAACAGTTTAATTTTAGTTTTTTTTAGTGTGTACTTTAACCTAGGGGCATTGCTTAACACCTAGTGAATCATGAGGTAAAATCTAGTGCAATACAGTAAGTGATTGTAGTCTGTTTCGTAATGTTATAAATGTGTATTAACTACACTGAGACCTTGTAGTTTGACTCTAACCACTGGAATTATCCTATTTTTTCCCGTCCCCAGCTTTATGAGTCCACTCTGCATGCATTTGCCTTTTCCTATTCTATGCTGGGAGAAGAGATCCAGCTGCATTTTATCATTCCAAAGTCAAAGGAGCATCATTTTGTCTTTAGCCAACCAGGAAGACAATTGGAAAGCATGAGGCTACCACTAGTCACAGATAAGGTACATGGATATTTATATTTGTGGTCATATATGGGATAGAGACACGACTAATTTTAAAATTTGTTGAATTAGGATTCTTTACACTTCTGGTCCTGCTGTCAAGAGATAATGAAGATGTCCTGATACTAAGCTTGTATTTTTTCCTAGAAAGGGAGACATGAAGCATAACTGTCAAGCCACAAATAAGCTGTTTCTTTTACTCATTAGCAAGGTTAATCCTTTGGTATAAACACTCTTATCTGGGGCAACAGGTCTTTGGTTATGGGTTTAAGATGTTAAAGTGAGAATGGTTTCAGCAATGAGCCTCAGAGACGTGATTTTCTTTATTATACAGTTACTAAGAGGAAGCAATTTTTTACTGTAGAGGAAAGCAGTGGGTTATCCTTCCTGTCTTATTCTGCATAAATGCTCAGTTGTTTCATATAAAAATAGCTTACAAAGAATCTTTGTCATGGCTTCAAGACTGTCTAAAGAATCACGTCACGCTTGTAGAAAACACTTTGTAAGGTCATCCATCTGACAGGCTATGCAAACTCTGATGTTGACCTTTACAGTGACTCCTAATACCCATGTCTAAGATGAAGCTGTGCCTTGCTCAGGCCACACTGCTTGGAGTATTGAAGTAATTTGTGGAACAGAAGTAAGTATTAGCACTTCTATCCTGGAGAAAATAAGCTGTTTCCAATAAACAGTAACCAATCAATACCACCCTCCAGTTCAGGCATTTATATCCAGTTCAAGCTTGAAATGGGAGAACCCAGGCAGCAACACAGCAGCAACTGTGCAATGTGAGGATGAAACCTCTGCTCTTCCTCACCTAGTAAACTTGTGCTTGGCTATGCAGTCAGAACTGTGCACTAGGTCCTTGTGGATTCTTTTCCTGCTTCTGCCACTGACCTGCTTTGAGGCTTTGCCAAAAACATTTATTCTTCCTTTGCTTCATTTTCTGTTCACTTGCTCCAAAGTGGTGCCTGCAATCTTGCTGCAAGCATAAAAAGTGCTATGGGATATAAACCTAGATTATTAAACCATTATAAAATATTTTTCTTGATCCACTTTAAATTCCCTTTCATGACCTCCACTTGCATCAAATACACCATTTTGTGCTTTGGCAGTTTTAAATCTGGAGTGCTTAATTGTGAGGCTTTCAAGAGTCTCTGTAAAGAGCCACACTTTCATTCTGGGTCCTTAATGACCTTAGTAGGAACTAGGCTAAAATCAGTTGCCCAGCCTGGAACAGTCCTGGATATCTGTAGAGACAGGGCTTTCAGAAGCTACACTGTCAAACTTGGAAGCGCCTAGCGAGTTTCAGTGCATTCAAGATTGGGTGATAGCCAGTTAGAAGGGTTGTACGGCAATTTTGGAGTGAGATGTTTCTTACCATCTTATGGCATATGGAGCTAAATCCTTTTCCAGATCTAGCCTCAATGTCCCTGTGCACTTGGCAGGTCAAGGTTAGCAGTCCTATGCAGTCCACCACACTCTTGCCAGTTGAATAAGCTAAGTGATAGAGTTTTCTTTTTTCCAACTCTTATAAAAGTTGCTTATTTTCCTATTAAGCTGATTTAAAATGTAGCAGTTTGTCCAGTGTCAGTGAATCTGATTTATTCTCCTGAAGGATCTGGTTCTCTTTGTTTAAACATCGTCCAGCTTAATACAGAAACTCACACTTCTGTTTATTTGCAGAGTGAAGATTACATAAAAAGCCCCACTTTTACTCCCACCACTGGTCGTCATGAACATGGACTTTTCAATTTATATCATGCAATGGATGGAGCCAGTCATTTGCATGTTTTAGTTGTCAAGGAATATGAAATGGCTATATATAAGAAGTATTGGCCCAACCACATCATGCTTGTTCTTCCAAGCATTTTCAACAGTGCAGGAGTAGGTAAGTATAACAAAAAGTTCTAACAAATGCAGACACATGACTTGTGTCCTTGAGGTGTTGTTACTCAACAGTGAAACATAGACACTGATCTGGTGATCTGGATTCCTTTTGAAAACACTGTGTCACAGTCGAAGATGCAATTCATTTAATCTAGGTCACCTAAAACACGGTAGATGAAATACTTACTCTCCTGTACCAATTTTAAAGGGAGCTGAGGGTGTTAACTCAGATGGAGTTACCTACTCTGTTTCCTCGTGGAAATAACTTACGCACTATTTGCACAGGCAGTGATGCACTGATTAGATACATCTCTTAGGTAGGTTCTGCTAATATAGTATCTGTGAAATATTGAACACCTTGCTTTTACTGCTGGAACAACTTGCAGACAGTAGTAGTGACAAACAGTTCAAAGTAGATCATCAGAGGAAATTGTTCACATGTTGGTGAATCAGCACCTCTAGACGTTTGCACTAAGAGATGCTAGTGGAGCCAGATATCCGTCAGGTTAAAAGAATCAGTCGCTAAACCCTTAAGACCCTAGCAAATCTTTACCACAGAAGTTAGGCTTCATTTTGTATGCTTCCCAGTGGGGTTCTATAAGTCACTTGCTTGGCACGTGACAAAGTAAGTTGGCTCTGGGGAGTGTTAGGGTGTTAAAATCTTCAGAGTGATTCATACCCTAGTCTGTAGAAATATTCACTTCAAAAGGCTTCCAAGTTAAAGGCAAACAATTTCTGCCCCTACTTTTAATCTGATGGTTTATGTCCTTTCTTTCAGGTGCTGCACACTTCCTGATAAAAGAGTTGTCTTATCATAACTTGGAGCTTGAACGGAATCGGCAGGAGGAGCTGGGGATAAAACCCCAGGATATTTGGCCTTTCATTGTCATTTCAGATGACTCCTGTGTTATGTGGAATGCAGTAGAAGTTGATTGTTCAGGAGACAGGAAAAGGTAAATAGAGTAATAAATGCTTTTTCAGCTTATCTCTTTTAACATTTCACTGCATGTCAGTTTTGAAATTATGTTTGATATACTACAACTTTTACCCTGTACAAGCAGAGAATAGTATTTGCCTAATGAGAGAAGTATTTTCCCTAGATATCTGCCTTTGCATAGCACATAGTTTAATGCCTGTTTTTCATTCCTGTTCCCTGAGGTTTTAAGTGCCCTGCAGCCTTGCTGTATAGCTTGACTCCGGTTCAAACTAGAGTTACTTGGACTGCAGATTTCAGAGTCTACAGTAAACAATCCATGATACACTGGGCAAACATGGGCATTCACATGTACATTTTTAAGAGGATTTTTCTAAGGAAGCTAAAAGGCATTTCTGTGCAAATTGTGCAACTGATTTCCTCTGGTTCTTTTGTCAGTCCCAGTCCGTATGGCTCCTTTATTAGCTCCCCAAATCCCCAAACAAGTATTTTGGTTTTCATTACTTTACAACATTGTTTGTACTAGATATTTTTATCTATTCCCAGAACGATGCTATGCAGGATTTACATCAAACCTTCAAAGAGAACTAAACTCAGTGAAAACCGAGATTTATGGATTCTAGGGGTGGGCTAGGAGGATCTTATACTTTGCACTTAAGTTATGGCACAAGGTCAGCAACCCTCCCAGACTCATTTGGAACATTATCCAAGTAACTTTTAAAGTTATTCAGTCATATCTGAGTGAATATTTTGAAAGATCCAGGCTCAGTTTCAGATCTGTCATACCAGTCCCCACCACATAAGCACTAGTTAATTTTAAGTTTTGATTACAGTGAGAGACAAAGAGTTGCAGTAAAGTAAGACAACACTGAAGTTATTGACCTGATACTCATAACTACTTTCGACTGTTAAGAATTGCTCTTCAGCTGAATGAGATTCTGAATATTCTCTATATACTTTAAAATTAACACATTTTCATTATTGTAGTGACTATACATGGACTGAAAGGAATGTTTCCTTGAAGCAAATTCTGCAACATATTGAAGCAACTCCCAATGTCACTCACTATGCCTTAATTGGGATGAGGAAATGGTCCAGTAAGACAAACAGTGCTGAGCTCAAGGACCCATTCTCCTGCTGCCATGTGCATGATTTCATTATGCTGAATGTAGATCTGACACAGAATGTCCAGTACAATCAGAACAGGTAAGTGAATCAGTAGCATCTTTCAATAGAGAGAATGAACCAAGTAAAGGAGCTTACAAAAAGAGCTTACAAAAGCTCTTGTTGTCTTTTTGGGGGAGCTTGTTAATGGGATACAGACAGATTTTGTTTTCTTACTGATCGCAGAATCACAGAATCGATCTGGTTGGAAGAGACCTGTAGGATCATCGAGTCCAAAACTCGATGGTTCATATCCTTCCCAAATTGCCAGGAGTTGGAAAAATATGTTAATTTCCATAGTTCCAAATAAAGCATTCATATTTGAATTACAGGGTAGACACAGTCAGCAGTGTGCCCTGCAGTATTAGTCCCCAGGTTGTCTAGTCCAAGTGGCCTTTTGGTAAACACTGTACTTCCCCTCCTGTCTGCTTACCTGCAGTCCCTTCCAAAGGAAACAGGAGCATATGGGTGAATGGTGCGTAACCACATCTCTGTCACGGAACTGAGATATAGCTGGGCTTTTTACCCCGAGTAGCACAACACTGGAGCCTACTGCATGTGTGCTCATCAGGACAACCAGAAGAAAGGAATAAATAAACCTCATTAACATTGGTGATTGTTTCTCACATTCGGCTGTCTCAGAAATCCTACGTTTTCATTTATTGTGCCACATAGGATATATCAGATTATAATATTGCTATACACCGTACCACCACAGTTACTGGAACTGTATTCACTATGTAAATCATCTCAGAGAATTTCACTGATCTGTGTGAAATAAACTGTGGGTTTGGCCGCATTTCTGAGGGACAAGCATTTATTACAACAGAATGAAGTAGATATCACTAGAGGAGGGGTTCACTTGTCTAAAGCTGGTCTTTAGGCACCTCAAAATACGCAAGATATCCATATGGGGCTGACAGGTATGACATGAAATCTACATGTGTTTTTCTGTAAGCTAGATGGGATACCGCTGGTAATCTAAAATGGCTCTACACACCTAGAGTTAGATAACTGAACATCAGTCACTGTACTTCTCAGAAGAACTCTCCTGTCTCAGGAAGATGTCTTTTGAAGTCCAAGTTTACTTATAACTGCAGGGAAGCACTTCTGCTTTCATTATTCTGTGGATAAACAGATGACCTAAATTTCTATTGTCACCAGCCTGACGCTTCAAAAGAGCATTTTAAACTTGCTCCCGTGCATCTTCTGGGACAGAACTGTGCTCCCAGGCTGTCTAACTGTATTACCTTATGAAGCATTATGAAAAGCTAACAAAGAGAACTACAATAAAGCAAAATTGAATGAGTACAAGCAGCAATGTTAAAATGTCAGGAATACCCATTTCCCGCCTGTGTCTGTAAACCATGTGTGGCTCACCATAATCCTCTGTGTGGGTGCTGTTGAGCCTGAAGTATTGGATGGCATTCCAAGCCTGGGCTGGCAAGGAAAAAGGCACATTTTAAAACACAGAGACACTGACACTCAGGGATACGAAATATCTGCGTAAATATTGCTAAGATCAAAGAGAAGATTTTAAAAACCTGTAATTAAATGCCATGTTTCTCACTGATGTTACAGTAATTGCTCAGCTCTCCTAAATCCAAGCTTTGGATGTTAATCCAATGGTTCTGCACATCATCCTGTTTGTTTTGTAATGTATACATTCAAAATGGAGAACTGAGTCTGAATTTTCCGAAGGCCAGAGTATTTGAATTTAGTCAGCTTTGTAACTTTACCTTCTATTCTGTTCCATCTTATTTTTAAAATGGGTCAAATTTAGCTCAGGGATGTTTGGCCTCATTCTGCTTAGTTTATTCTTACGTCTCAGCGGTTCTGTTGTATTAAGAAAAGACTCCTTGTCTTCAAATAGTTTTTGTCTCAAATGTAAAATTACATTATTTCTGTAGAGGAACATTGAAAAATTTACTGGGTATTCGTATGCTAGTGGAAAAATAAATAAATAGTCAGAGAACTCTGTGCATTTGACAAATCAAAAACAGGGCCTCATCCATGTCCTTGGAAGTCAAAGGAAATAATTTCCTTGACCTTATTTGGGGTAGTAACGTATATAGCTATTTTATATTAGTGCATTATTATAGTAAAAGGCAAAGGAAATATTTTACCTCCTAGGTCTTTTCTCTGCCAATTTACTACCTTTTTCCTTCCACTTTCCTCTGTGTTTCTGGTCCTTTCCCTTCCTAAGTGGTTCCCTCCCTCATTCTGATCTTCTTGAACTCATTCTAGACTAGTTTATTATTACAAAGCTGAAGCCCCTTTCCCTGACTGATAGACGCTGGTGGAAGGTCAGTATGTTTGACACCTGTCCTTTCTATGGTGCTGATCAAAGACCCTGAGTGCTTGTATTTGTTAGTGCGTGGTGAGAAAGATTCCTCTGAACTGCTATTTTATTCTTTCCAGGTTTACGTGTGATGATGTCGACTTCAACTTGCGTGTCCACAGTGCTGGCCTTCTCATCTGTCGGTTCAATCACTTCAGTGTCATGAAAAAGCAAATTGCAGTAGGAGGACAGCGATCCTTCCACATTAAGTCTAAGGTGGGAACTGAGACCTCTGTTTCATTGTTGTTAAAATTCTATTTTCCTTTTTTGTGCCTTGTAACTAGGAGACCTGAGGTATTTTGGTGCATCACCAGTTGCCAGTAATGGGGTATGTCTGCCGTGTGGTTTTGTGGGTTTTTTTAATTACTTTCTGAAATCCACAATATTTCTGGCATAAATGCACCTTTCCTTAATCATTTTCCTTTAAAAGTTTTAAAAACAGCAAATGTGTCTCTAAGATCTGAGTAACCATTCACTATGAGCTTTTTATCTATAGCTATTGAATTCCTCATCTTCATATGACTTCATATGTAAGAGTACTTTGGGTTCAAAGAAGAAACCTCAAAGACTCTATACAGACAAATACAATTCTGTGAAACTCTGAAACTTTTTTGGTAGCAGCTATTTTTGGCTGAATGACTGGACTTATATAAATCTTAGATTTGTAGGATAGAAACATATTTTGTACAAACCAAAATTCAGATAAGTACAACTTGATTGATCAGGATTGATCTGTACCAGAAATATTTTTTCCTCATAGGTATCTGACACTGCAGTTTCAATCTCCCCTGCTCAGTACATTTGTGCTCCTGACAGCAAGCATACCTTCTTGGCAGCACCTGCTCAGCTGCTCCTTGAAAAATACCTCCAGTATCACAGCCATCGCTTCTTCCCTCTCTCACTGAAGAATTGTAGCCATCCAGTGCTATCTGTGGACTGTTACCTTAACTTAGGACCACAGGTACTGAACAAAATAAACTTCAAGCAGCTCTAGAAATGTATATGCTATGTTTTGGATGAGTTCATTGATGCATTCCTTAATAATAGTTACACAGCCTTTGAAGAATCAGGTATTAGATCCCTGTAATGTTAAAATCAAATTCTTTGTACCATAGAGATATTATTAGAGGCTTCAAATAAAGTACATGGAGAACAATATCAGAATTGTCCTCAATACTAATATAGTCTGTGAATTATATTGGATTCTGAATTAACATAGAGCACATTTTTCTTTAAGAAGTGTATTCTCAGTCTGCTATAATTTGGCCCTTCCTACAGCAAATTTCTTCTACAAGAGTGTTTTACAACTACTAGCTAGCCGTTAGAAAGCACTTCAAAATAAAAATGTTTTAGTTCACTTTTGACTGATAAGCTGAGGCAGAGAAGCAAATACTGAGAAAACAGTCAGAATGGGAGAAGCTGACATTAGATGTGAGGAGCTGTTGGCTCTCTCTGATGAGTTTGGATCTAAAGTCAAGGTGATACTTAAACTCAAATGTAGGTCAGATAGAAGTGTGATACTAAGGTAGTGGTATTCAGGAGAGAGAAACTGTTTTTACCTGTTCACCTGACTTGAATGCTAAATGAAATTCAGTCTTGCTGGATTTACTAAACTTTTTAACCAAAACATCTGTTTAATGCCTTCTCATATATGCTGCTCCCAGAACATTTTGAACCGTTTCTTTTAATTTCCTTTCTGGCTGAGCTCTTACAGGTCTATGTTCCCACCGTGTTTGGTAAACAAACTCTGTGGAAGGGCATTGTAATGTTGCTGTCTTCATCCATTACATCCTCTCAGCTCTAACCCATTCAGCACAAGAAATGATTTTCAGTTTGGTTCTGGAATTGTTACCTGAGCTGCAATATGATACAATAGGATTGAAGGAATATGGATAAATATAGGCATCCTGGACCAGAGTCTCAGTTGCTGTGGGTCAGCCTTCCTCCACTGAATCATGCTGATTTATGCCAGATGAGTGTCTGCCACAACTAAGTAGCGCAATAGCACTTTGGAAGCAAAGCCTTGTGTGGAGGATTCCTTAGTTTAAATGTAAAAATCCTGAAAGAGTACTATAAATATTCCTGATTCCTAGTGGATTTGGGGAGTATGTAAAAACAAACTAGACAAGATGAAACCTTGTGCGTTTATATATACGCATAACTCTACTGACTTGAGTAATCCTATTGTAAAGTAAATTAAATTAGGCATCTCTCAAGGATTCTTTTCATGTCCGACTGCACAGTTACTATATATACTCATGTGTACATAAACTGTGCTGGGCAGGTCACAGCAGTATGGTTGTGGGGAGCTATTGTTACTGCAGCTTTCAAACCCTATCATGTCTAAACCTCATGATAATAATAGTAACGAATAGTAACGACTAATGCATAGTTATGAATAGTGGGTTTATGTAGATTTTTAATAAGTAGAGGGAAGTTTAAGAAGGAACTATAAAGATCACAATATTTGGAGTTGGAAAGCAAGTCTGAATTTGAATCAGGTGCAAATACTGAAAGGTTGATAAAAAGCCTTAGCTTTATATAGAAGCTTGAAAAATGTTTGGTTTTTTTCCCCCTCTCCCAATCAGATTGCAGTTTGCTACGTGAGTTCTCGGCCTCACTCTCTGAATATCAGTTCCTCTGGTTTGACATTCAGTGGTCTCCTGCTATACCTCTGTGACTCCTTTGTTGTAGCGAGCTTTTTGAAGAAGTTTCATTTTCTTAAAGGTGAGCTGCAGTAATTATATTACAGAGAGTTGTATGACCTGGGCTCTGGGAACCTGGGGAAAAAATGTATTTTATGTGAAAATATACATATGTATATGCATGTATTCATATTTGTCTTTATATGTCCTGCCCATCTTTGATGCTTGATCATGCTGACGGTGTACTGTAGTAAACTGGTATTTAACAGTGCTATAAGTTCTGCAGATTTCTAAGTAGGGAGGAATATTGGATCTATATCATTATGCCTAGTCTATATGCATAACTCCTTACTTTATGTTTGAAAAAAGATTTACGTGTGAAGCATTTACGTACTGTGTTCTTGCAGGTTTTCTGATTTTTGATAGAAAGTGCATAATGGACAAGCTGCCATCAAAATCTGTTTACTATCCTTGGAAATAGAAGCTGGATCATTTAAAATTTATTCCTAATGACCAGTTTCTCCATGTAGTCCTTATGACGGTGGATAGCAGTGGAGACAAATAACTTCCATTTGTATTGCAGGCAGTCCCGTTGCAAACTTATTTTGGATTGTTCTGCTACTATCTCAGGCATTTAGCTCTTTGGGGATTTGTTTCACTCACAGCTATAACTATCACTGGAGGAAGAACACGGTGGCAAATGTCTTCTTGAAACAGGCAGAGTTGTTGTGAACTGCTGTGTTCTTTGCTGCGGTTAGTACAGTTACGTGTGGGTATGAGTAGCATGTGGTTTAACCCCAGCCAGCAGCTAAGCACCACGCAGCCGCTCACTCGCTCCTTCCCCCTCCCAGTAGGATAGGGAGGAGAATCGAAAAAAAACTAAAACTCCTGGGTTGAGATAAGAACAGTTTAATAACTGAACTAAAATATAATGCTAACAACAATAATAAAATATAGTAATAATAATAGTAATGAAAATTAGTATACGAAAGAATAAAACCCAAGAAAAACAAGTGATGCACAATACAATCGCTCACCACCCACTGACCAATGCCTAGCCCATGCCTGAGCAGCAATCAGCCCCTCCCAGCCAACTCCCCCAGTTCCTATACTGACCATGCCGTTCTATGGTATGGAATATCCCTTTGGGCGTTCTGGTCAGCTGTCCTGGCTGTGCTCCCTCCCATCTTCTTGTGCACCCCCTCGTTGACAGAGCATGGGAAACTGAAAAGTCCTTGCCTTAGTGTAAGCACTACTTAGCAACAACTAAACCAGCAGTGTGTTATCAACATTACTCTCATACTGAATCCAAAACCACAGCACTGTATCAGCTACTAGGAGGAAAATTAACTCTATCCCAGCTGAAACCAGGACAGCTATACAGTCCTTTTACCTGCACACGCTACTGAAGCCACATGAGTGCCAGTGTCTATGCTCATTCTGGAGCAATGTCTGCATTTTTGTCAGCCTGTAGTTTCTCTAACAGGGCTATCAGAGTAACTGCAAATGAAAGCAGTGCTTTTGCACTGCATTTTTTTAGTGACCAGAAGCTATCAATCAGTTTCATTTTGCATAAACCAGGCAATTTTTATAGCATGTAGCACAAAGTGATTTTGATTCGGGATTTCTCCATCTCCCTTGGCAGTCTACTTGATTTTCTAACCCACCATATGAGCACTAAACACCACATGGCTGTCTGTCTTGTTTCTTTTTATTATATTCTCAGCTGGTTTTTTGTCTTGGACATTTCCACTTGCCTCACCCTCTCTCATTCAGATTATTGAAGGCTGGTGAGGTAATTATTTCCTCTTAATTGAGTACTTTTCTCAGAAGCCAGGAAATCATGCATGAAAGTTAAAATGGTATCAGCATGCCAGTCAAGACAGTTGATATTGTTTACTAAAATACGATATTTCTTACTGTGGCATTCTGGATTTGCCTGTGACCATAGCCATACAGACCAGATTCTTCTTTGCCAGCACATTAGCTTACCAATCTGAAAAGTGCTAAAGTTTGTGATTAGTTTTCAGGACATCTTTAGACCATTTCTGGTCAGCAATGCACAAAGAGCTTAGTCAGCCATCGTGGTGATTCTCTTGTGGTGTAAGTGTTTTGCTGAATGAGGGTTTCACTCAACAAGGTAATGATCAGTAAGGCTAGAACAGTAATGGATGTAGGGCTTTATCTTATTTTCTGCCAGGACCCATCACCACCTCCTTAGACCTGACAGTTTTACCCTTCTTTACCCTAAAGAGTCGGGAATGTGTTGTTAGTCCTGTTTACTAGATATATACTAGATAACCTCAAGTTACACAAGAATATCCTGATAAATAGGGAGCTGAATGGAGCTCTCCTCAGGCCTACGTGACTATCTTAATTTTCTCTCAAGCCCATTTGTAACTCCTGTTGTGAAAGTGGTGGAGTTCTACATGCTAAGGGGTGGTGGGAGCTGGCTCATCTGAGAACAAAGGGGATACTCACCTGGGTTTCTTTTTAACTGTTTGGTTAGGTGCCACCCTGTGTGTGATTTGTCAAGATCGCAATTCTCTTCGCCAGACTGTTGTCCGGCTAGAGCTGGAAGACGAATGGCAGTTCCGACTGAGGGATGAATTCCAGACTGCCAATGCAAAAGAGGATAGACCACTTTTCTTCCTGACTGGACGGCACATTTAACTGAAAAGAGACACATTTCCTGAATGATACAAGAGACTAATTGCCACCATCTCATGAAATTACTTTTGAGAGGCTCTGCTTTCTGAACAGAAAAAGCACTGTTTTCCATTGTTTATTAGAATGATATCTCATCAGACAATTTACGCTCATATTTCCAAAGATTGAAGTGACTTTTCTAATTTAATTGTCTGATGGAAGTAATTCCTAATTCCTGGGAGAGACGCAGAAACTTACTACTCCGCGTGGAGGAAATCAGTTTGGATCAGAAGGGAGGTCAATAAGTGCACTTCTTCTGTGACAAAAAAAGACCACATGCAAGTTCATAAGCAAGAATTTTAGAAAACTTTTTGTACATTCCAGAAATAGGAAATGTAAATTTAGGAGCAGATTTTGTTTTACAAATCTTATTTATCTAACAGTTGGCACAAGGCAACAGGAATTGTTACACTTTTGTAGTATACTGCTACTGATTGATCCAGGTAGGCTTTTTATATGAAGATTTGTTAATTATATCTCTTTGATAGTGGAACTCGGTTGGAGGCTTAATTTTTGGAAAAGGTGCCACACTGGAACCTTGGGATAGAATACAGATACAGAACTCTTGGGATACAAGTGTAATTATATTTCTGGTTTTATTAGCATAAGGACGAGAGTCAAGAAAGTAGATTTTAAAATGAGATCCAAACATTTAAACCTGCAACTGAAATTACCTTGAGTAACTGAAGAGATCAAATGGTGAGACTGACCTCCAAGTGACTTACTATATCTAGAACAGTGGTGTTTTCTGGTTTCTGATTCGATTGTTGCACCGGCTGAGGACTTCAAGCTGGGCCCAGTGCCCTCAAGACAGCAGACAAGATGGTTCTGAAACACTCTCAATAATACACTTTCTGGGGATATTTTCTTGCCAAGGTGCTTCAAAAGAGTGAGAAAATGGAGACTACATCTCTTAGGAATTCAGGTGGAAATCTAAAACCACGTTCTAGAATGGCACCAGGTGTCATGGTATTTTGTATGCTCTAAATGTGAAGTCAGTGATCACGATCTTTGTCTAGGTTTTTGGAAATACTCTCTGAGTTGCAAACTTCCTGTTTGTCTTTATAGAGTCAATGTTAACTTCACCCAGTCCAGGTGCAGGAAGGATGAGTACAGACATTGTCAGAAGACATCTAATATTTGGGCAGTCATTTCATGCTGGATACACCAGTGGGAGGATCATTGATTTTATACTGATGAAATGCCATTAGGTGGCTGAGTCCATTACAGTACTGGCCTTGAAATGTAGACATCACTATGACTACGCCAAAGAGCTAATTTAGGTTTATTTACAGGGAAAAGGTAAGTTCTGTAAGTTTGAGAGACTTAGATCACTATTCACAAGGTAACTGGTAGAAATCAGTGTGTGTCTATATTTCATCATCCTTGTTTCAGAGTGAGAATTCACTTTTAAGTTTTGGGAAGGAAGGCGAGCATTGTCCTATGTAAATAGTATCACCTGTTCAGTTTTCACCAGTTGATTAGTTAATTTAAACTTTTTTAAAGAAGTGTGACATTCATGTCTAATCCATCCTTTATAAATAAAGTTCATGCTGCACAGACATCTCTGTCTTGGTGATATACAGGACCCTCAGGTATGCTTTTGTAGGGGGAAAAAAAAAGAAAAGGGTTGGCTGAAAGGAGAGAATATAATTAAGGAATGCCCTGAACTGATCAAGAGAAAATACACTACTCTTAATGGCCTGAAGTGTAATGCAACCTCAAAGGTATAAGGGTTTTTAGAAGAACTCAGAACTAAAGACGGTGGGTTGAAATCTCCTTTCCTGTAACCAAATACTTAAACAACATATACCAAATGTCTGCTAACAACTTATACCAAGTGTCTGTTAACTTTTCCTGTGTTTTAGATCTAAGATTTGCTTTGCAAGTCTTTAGGCATCCATTTTCTCCAAAAAGCTGAAAAAAGACCTGAAGTATGTAATAATAAATAAATAAAAATGAATCACATCCTTTCTTTCTTAACATTCTCTTTTGCCACAAAGTCTTCAAAACTTTGACAAAATGCAGCTGCTAGTGGGCTGAAACCATCACACTCCTGAGTGTTGTTTCACCGTTAACCTTTTGCTCCATGAATTGCCTACATACTGTATCATGGCTGCAGGATAGGAGTGTCAGGACCTGGCCTCAGCAGACGTATGTCTATCAGGTGACCAAGTGCAATCATTCTGCATCATGGAGTATGTATATAAGCAATCGTATGTGGTGAAACTTGCTTGCACAGCCCATTGTCTGATGGAGCACATCCTGTTGCGAGACAAGATACACACTTACTGTGTGACCGGAATGCAGTTACTTCCCATCATAGAACCAGCTATGCACCCAACGTGGTACAAAAATACAGCATTTTGTTCACAGGATGCCAAAACGATGGTGGATGAGGCAGGGAGAGCCACTCTCCAGAGCTCCATCCAAAAGTTTCTTCATCCCTGACCTACTTTACAAGCTAAGCTCCCTTAGAGCGTAAGCCTTCAGGGAGAAGGACAACACAGAGTTTGTGTCCAGCGGGGACTCTGAGGTGATACAGTAATACAGATAAATAATAATGATAAATAGAAGCAAATCTGTTTGGGTGGGACTGGCATCCTGTGCTGCAACTTCTTTGTGCTGCAGTTGTTTACCATAGGTGCATGTGTAGGGCTGGAAACCCAGATCCCAGCTCCCCCTTTCTTCTGTCTTGCCTTTTGTGGGAGGGAATTACTGGCTTTCAGTCCCAGTGACCTTTGAAGGTCAAGAAAAAAGGATCCAGAAAACATGGCCCATATCCATTATGTACAAAAATTTTTTAAAGTATTTCCTGTCTAACTTTGGACGTGGCAAGAAGATGGAGTTCTCCCTCATGTGGATGGACTTGATAATTTAGTAGCAAACAAGAAGCATTGCCGGCATGCCTTTACAGACTTTTTACAGCCTCTACCTTCTCCTCTAGTGCCTTCTGTGCTTGCTGGTTTAATCATCCACTATTATCACCTGCAGATAGTATTCCTGGCATGTTCTGTATTGTGTGTCAGAGGGTGAAGCATTTTATGATTCAGCTTCTGCAAAAGACAGTATCCAAATATAGAGAAGGTTACTGGGAAGGTGACATTATTTTCCTTCTTACCATCCTGTCTCCACTATGAAAGCACTCTTCAGAAGCACTAATATCTGATCTCTGATCATCTGGGCATTACAGATCATCTGACCACTAAGGGATGTAAGGGATTTCATCCTTCCCTAGCAAGTGCCTCCTGTTGTGCTTATAGGGAATGTACAGATCTCGGCTCCCACTCTGCGTCTAAAAGCAGCCACTAAATATTGCTTGAGAGGGGGCTGCTTTTCAAAGGCTGTATCTATGACACTCTGCGGTGAAATGTGTCACTCACACAAAAAGGAAGAGGCACAAGTAATAGACAAACAACCCAAAGGAGGGGTCAGGGGAGAGGTTTACAGGGTGGCAAATGGAGAGCAAGGGAAGTGGGTACTATGAGCGGAGGCGGCAGGGGGAATTCAGGTGGGTGGTGTGAGCACCCAGCTCAACAGGTCCTGGCCATCTGCCACGGGCTGCTGGGCTGGGCTGGGCTGGCTGTGGGGCTTGGCAAGGAATCACGAGACATGGCTCCTTCCTGAGGTCTGCTCCCCAGCTGCTGCCACGGCGCCTGCAGCAGAAATGACCATGACAGAGTTGTTTCTCAGAGTGGTAGCACGTTGCAGTTATCGTAAAGACCAACCTCTGCTCATGTCCATCTGCCACGCGCCGCTTACCCAGCGACATGGACCCGCACCCCCACTGCGCCCCACGCGCTATCCGCTGCTCTGCCTTGCTGCTCTCCCATCGGAGTCCTCCACCCTTCAGCAACCAGCCTTAATATTTCATCAGCTGTGACTGAAATACAGTAGCTATGCTGATGTGAAATAAAATCTGTATACTTTCCTTTTTCCTGCTTCCTTAAGGACACGGCTCTTCGATGAAAAGTAAAAGTAGTCCCGTACATCCTCTGCCTGTTGACTGTCTTCTACCCCTTTTCTGTGCTCCAGTCTTCACCTGAAGAAATATTCAGTGGTTCTGGTTATTTGCAAATGCTTTTATAACATTTCCAGTCCTGTTTCGACAGCCCCCACAATAACCATTGATGATTGTGGAGGCCACAACTCCGGGAGTATTGAGGCAATTGTCCAGTTGCTGGCATTGCCCATTGCTGTTGTATTATTTGGTAAGGGAGTGATGGAGTGTCAGATACAACAGCAAGACTCCTGCTCAGTGAGAAAAAGACATTTGGAATCAACTGCCATGATTTTAAGGAAGGCTTCATAAAGCTGCTTCATATGTAAATGTGGTTTTGATTAAAATCCTCAAGAAAATTAAAATGTTTGATTTAGATTTACATAGGAATATAAACAGAAGGAAATTTCTTCACCCTTGTTACATGACCGATGTGTTGATTATGCACTTAAATTCTGAACATAGTAAGGCGTATTATTCTGGCAGTGTGTGCTGAGGTGCTCTAGAAAATGTTGAGTGTCACTGTTAACAGCAACTGTTAACAACAATTTTCTTTATACTTAGAGACAAAGAATTGATAGGAAAGTGAGTTTTTACTTGTTACTACCTATAGGGGCCAGTAACAGTTTAGAGAACAGCTATCAGCTCACAGGGTATTGAAGTAACCACTGGATTAATTCTGCATCATATGATACCTTCGCAGAAGGTGTGCTTTTGCACACACACAGAACCTGTTTTTTTGGTGATGGTGTGATTTATTTCTATTCAAACTTAAATTATTCTTGTAAATACGGTTGATCTATCAGCCATAAATCTCAGAGATCTGTCCCAGACAAGATGGCACCTGTGTTGGGGCAGGTTGGCAGCACTGTGCACCAGTCTGAAATCTCCCGCTAGGCTCATATTTGGGCTGAACATGCAGCATCTTGAATCTTACCTCTGCAGGAGACACAAAACAGCAGAGTTACAACTCAGCAGCTGTGTAACATAGATTTTATTCTTGCTTTCTGTCATGGTTTAACCCCAGCTGGCAGCTAAGCCCTACACAGCTGCTCGCTCACTCTCCCTTGGTGGGATGAGAGAATCGGAAAGGTAAAAGTGAGAAAACTCGTGGGTTGAGATAAAGACAGTTCAATAGGTGAAGCAAAAGCTATACACAAGCAAAGGAAAACAAGGGATTCATTCCCCACTTCCCATCACAGGCAGGTGTTTAGCCGTCTCCAGGAAAGCAGGGCTCCATCATGTGTAACGGTGACTTGGGAAGACAAACGCCATCACTCCCAATGTCCCCCCTTCCTTCTCCTTCCCCCAGCTGTATATGCTGACCATGACGTCATACGGTGTGGGATATCCCTTGGGTCACTGGGGTCAGCTGTCCCGGCTGTGTCCCCTCCCAACCCCTTGTGCCCCTCCAGCCTCCTCGCTGGTGGGGTGGGGTGAGAGGCAGAAAAGGCCTTGGCTCTGGGTAAGCCCTGCTCAGCGGTAAATAAAACATCCCTGTCTCATCAGCACTGCTTTCAGCACAGATCCAAAACACAGCCCCATACCAGCTACTGTGAAGAAAATGAACTCTATCCCAGCCAAAACCAGCACACTTTCTTAATATAGCCGTTATTTCAGGTACCAAGGTGCCATAAATTGCCTTTACAGAAAGAAAATGGAGAAGAGCAGTTCCATACGCTTTGGGCACAGCAACTGCAGTCGTGTGAAAAGGCTGGAGAAAGTTAAACTGGTTCAGGTGAGTGATTCTGTCCCAGTACAGTAGAGTTGAACAATTATTCTCTTAAAAATAAGCTGACATAATCTTATCAGTTCAGCAAGATAAAGTTCACACGAAGGTCACCATGAGCTAATATTACTATATTTAAATATTCTGGGATGATTACAAATGTTTTTTTCCTTCTTGTGATACAGCACTTACAAATGCTGTTTATAAAAAGAAGTTGGCTCCTGTCTACCCTGTGTCATCATGCAGTGCAATCATTAGGCAATGTTTAAAAGTGACACCAGGTTTTATATTTACACTGCATAATTATCCAATGAAACTTGTTGTCACAGGATCTCCCAGAGGCTATGAGCTGAGCAGGAGTCCAAAAACCATTGTGAAGCTTATGTGAACTGTGTGTCGGAGAATATCTTCGGTGAATTTTGTGTCAGCCCCTGTGTCCCACGTGTGTCTGGTTGAAAACACCAACTGGGAAAGTAGCAGCAAGGTCGTGAAGTCCTGAGAGGGGGGAAACGGGAAGGGAGCGAGGGAAACACAGCTGCTGGGGTGGTGGGGGAGGACTGGGAAGGAGGCAAGGAGAGAGCGGCCCAGCTGGGTGGGCATGGCAGCAGAGGAGGTGGGAAGGGGAGCAGATGGTGGGAACGGCAATCTTAGGAAAAGGCTGGGAACCACAGTCCTAATTTATGACATTATGGAGAAAATTCTTTTTACACCTGGATATTATTCCATTTCTGAATTTCTTGATCAGAAGTGTTTGGTGATGGTCACCCTTGGACATAGGCTACCAGGCTATCAGATGCATTGATCTAGGAACAGCCGTCGTTGGGTTCATATATGTTGCACAGAAGAAATGCTCGTACTTGTTAGTGCTTCCTGGTGAAAGCAGAAAGGTCCTGAAGTTGGGTGGTGCAGAATATGGCAAAGGCTTCAGAAATACAGTGTGCTGGGAAAGATGCACAGCCACTTCTTGAAGAATTTTATAAATAAACATCACGCAATGTATTACAGTGATTTAAACAGTATTTCTGATAGATTGTTATACTTACCCATCGCAGCTTGAAACCAAATTTAACAGAAGAAATGGGTGGGACAGTGGTAAATTAATCCAACAAACAGTGGTTCCTATTTTTTAAGTTTAGTGAATAGACCTTTCAACTGAAGCAGAAATGCCGTTGAAATTCATTAGGAGTGGCATTTCCCTGTTTAGCTGAAATGAGAATTGTATTGAATTTCCTTCCCCGAAATTGTTCCAGAAAGAAAATGCGATCTGTCAGATAGCTAATAAATGGGTTTCTGTGCTCACAGTCTTAACATTTGGTGTACAACAGAAACAAGTAACTTGAGCATCTTGGTAACTTAAGTGCTGTGCTCTTTTCTCTTGGAAGTGGTAGCTTACAACTTGGGAGTGACTTGGCTACTGGGCCACCCAGATGCTGAGTTTCTAATGTGAAACGTGAAAGAATCTAAGTAAGCATCAGTTTTTCTGACAAATTAGGTCTCTTCCAGATGTCTTCCACGTCAATGTCCTGTGATCCTAAGTCACCCATCAGATGGGAAGTCCATCGGGGACTGGCACCAGTGGGCCAGAGTGGCAGAGTTTCAGGGACAGGAGCAGGTTGGAGCTGGCAGCACGAGGCTGCGTGACAGCGCAGGAGGGATGCTGAGGGCAGCCCAGCAGACTCCCGAGGGCCCAGTGAGTAACTCTAGTGAGCTGAGAGTGTGTTGCTTCCACCTGATACCTGTCCTGTGATGCAAACTGACATTTCCTTTGCCGTGTCATACATTTGCAGCAGTTCGGCAGCTGTGTTAGTTGTGGTTGAAGCACAGGAATAACACCTCGTTCTCAATACTCCTAAAGCTTAAAGACAACTCTATGCAGCAGTGAGCTTCTCTCTCGGCTGGGATGTCACAGCTTTTCTTGACACCCTAGAATAAATTCTTTTAGGAAACTGTTTCAGACTTTGAAAAGCCCTGCATGTTGTAGCTTGGGATAAGGAGGATGACAGAGGCAAGTACAGCTGATGCTGATGTTGCTGTTGAAAACAACACACTGTCAAACCACAGCCTGTGTGACTGTGATACCCTCACCCTCAAGCTGACAATGCCTGGTGGGCTGCCAGCTATCAGAGAGGGTGATCACTTTTTAGTCCTCTCTGTCTTTACGTGCTGCCCAGTTTAGTGACACTCACAGTGATGAGAGACCATGCGCTGCCAACAGGCAATTTCTCTACTCAGCGGTGTATTTCCAAAGTTTTGTTTTTCCATCACTTAATTGTTTTCCTACTTACTGAATTTGCATATAGCTTAAGGTTAAGTATCAAACATAGCTGGGCATATTCATTTGATAATCATTATCAGTGCACAGCTAATGCTAGGACTCCCCTGCAGTGGTGTGCTATAAATAGCCCATTTCATTATATTAACTAAGTGGAAGGATTTAGAAGTCATTTGCCCAAAGTCAGAGATGTATCAGAAGGGTTCACGTTTTTTGATAGCAATGTTGTTTCACCAGCTACTGCACCCAGAGGCCTCATAAGCAGATGAATAATAAATAATAAAATTCAAGCTAAAGGCTGTGAATTTGAAAGCATCTCATAGCTGTGAATTAGTGGCCAGTTCAGGCACAAAGCCTCCTGTGGGCCTGATCTTGGTGACAAAGCTGCCATTCCTGCCAGCTGCTAGAAGTGGTTTCAAGATGCTGGGCTGTGGCAGAACCAGAACTCTCTGGTATCAGAGCAAGTTTGTCTGAAGTTACGTAGGGTGAGATCTGTAATAAGTGGATTCTACATTCTGGTACCGAACCCAACGGAAACAGAAGACCAAAAGGGACAAATGGTAAAGAAAGTGGCCGTCTTTCAAACTTGATTGCACAGAAGAACAGAAAAGCTGTGCTGCCTTCACATGCATAGAGTTATGGTTGTGGAGTTGTGCAGCTGTGCTGAAAGGCAGAATTAGATTTTGACATTAAAAGAACCTGTCTTGAAAGCAAAATTAAACCATTAAAATCCATACACAATAGATTAATGATGGTAATAAAATGTTGGCAGTGAAAATTCCTTATATTCTGTTCACAGAATTTATAACTCCACAGTCTATCTGACCATAAAATCTCATATGAAAGTAAGGATATGAACTGTTTGGAAGTGAATTTGTATTTGTCAGGCTCTGAACAGCTTTTTCACTGAACCTTATGACTTAATTAGGATACTTGAGGATTCAATTGCAAGGAAAGTGTGCTCTGGTTTACTGAGCTCAGGTTTCTTGCTCTGGCTGTGCTTCCAAGAACTTCAGCAGGTAAAATTAGCAAGCAAACATGATCACTGGGAAATTATATTCTCTGGAGCTTTGTTGTCAACAGCTAAAACTTGAAGGCAGCATTTTTGTATATGGCCAAAACCAAGAGTGGTTTTAGTAGCGTATGTAAAGAATGGGGGAAAATGATCAGCTCAGGATGTCGTCTGAGGAGGAAGACCAGCCAGAGACCCTCACTGGCTCCCCGTGGTCTTGGGTAAGAGCTTATGCCCTAAGGGTGCATAAATATCACTCAAAGCTCTAGAAAAAAGTAGCAAGCTGTGCTGTGTGAACCTAGATAGAACTGAGTATCATCAGCTTTCTAACTCTCCTGTTGAAGCTTGTGTTTCATTAATGGTTAGATTGTCTGTTCTAGTTCTACTGGTGGACATTTGAAACAAATCTGAATGGGGAAAACTTTCTTTTGCTTCTGTTGTGCATGTCAGATGCTACAAGAAAACCTGGCTGATTCTGTACTGTTTGCTTTGCTGTCTCACAGGCTGTGTAAAGCAGCACTGTTGAAAGACACCTTTTAGGTATAATGGAGGGAGAACGATGTAAACAACAGTGTAAATGTTTGCTCCGAAGGTCAGCATTAAGAAAAGAGCCAGTGAGACCCCTATTACAAATACAGAAATGTCTGGTCATAATTTTTTTTTAGTAAGATAGAAGGTGCCTTAATGAAAGACAACCTGCACTGTGATGGTCCACTAACAGTGGTTGCATGGTCCTGTGTTTTAAGATCTGGGCTTGATGCCTAATGCTGCTGGAGAGGATGCGGGCCAGTATGGTTTTCTGATGGAAAGACAGAGGATGCATTAACTCCAAAAGGGCTTTGAGTGGAAATAGGAACAGCTCTGCTGAATGGTCTGGGAATTCCCTAAGTTTCAGTAAAAAGGGGGTGAGTGGGGTGCAAAACCAAGGCTTTCAATTACTTTTTGAAAAGCATTAAAGTGATTAAAAAACAAATACATGTCTTGAAATTAGTATTTATGGTTTTATTTCATAACCTTAAATTTCCATATCTTTTTGTAGATGTACACATTTATGATTTTTCTGGAAATGTCAATGTTGGAAACGGTCTCTAAGTGTTTGTGGTCAGGCACAAATGTGTGTGTAAGCATGGAACTGATATTTCCTGCAGGTACCCAAAGAGTTATCACAGACAATTGCTTTTTGAAGGTAAAAGGCATCATAGAACAAATTCATTTAGTTGATGATAGGAATGTGGATTTAAAATAGTCTCATCTTTGGAGGAACATGCAGGGAGGATGAAAAGGAGTACCAGTTGTTCTCACTATCAGGACACGGGTTTCCTGGCGAGGAACAGTATTTGCGTGTCGGTGAATGTCTGTTTTTGACGGGTAGGAAGATAATTTAGAGATGTAGATTTATTAAATAAACTTAAGTGGAAACTTTGTGTTTCCACTGAAAGTCCCCTACAGACTAAGCGGAATGGAGGCTGGGTGTGGAGCGATAAGTACTGAGTAGTTAGCGGAGGGTTGGAGCACTAAGGAACATCTAAACTACATTCAATATAAGCCAAACTCAGTGTATAAACAAAGAAGGCAGGGATTTTTTATTTTTTTTTAAACTTTAAACATCAGTGGATTTCCTGCTATCAATTTTATTAAAAATTAAGATGTCCTACACAGCATTTTGACTATTGCATTTGTATGATGTATAATTTAGCTTAAGTTTCCTTCTGGGAATTTCCTTCACATATGAGTCTCTTAAATTGCTGAGGGAAATCATGGGTCCCACTGCTCTGTGGAACAACCTGCTCTACAACAAATGTGTAAGTTTCATTATAAGTTAAATAAACATTGTTATTCAGCATAGAAAGCATATTGGATTTCTGATAGAAATAGATGTGCCGAAGATCATTTGAAACTGTTGCTATTGGCCTTTAGGAGTTGCTGACTCTGGGCTTCTGCTAAGGACTTCAGAAAAGAAGGACCATTTGCCTCCATAGATTTACTGAAGTGCTTCTGCATGTCGGTATGTTGTAGAGTACGGAGAAAATTGTGGTCCTTGGAGAGGATGACAGAACAGATATATTTGAGAATATTAAAAGCTCATAATAGAGAGCTCTTCGATAAAAAGATTCCCTAGGTATGCAAAGACAAACATATGAGCCCTAGGCTTTGAAATGTAGCATGTGATTAAAAAATTTTGTGCTTCCAGAAGCAAAAATTATTTTTTGTAAGCATCTAGACCTCAAAGCACTTCCTCTGATTTACCATGATGTTGCAAGAAGACCACACAAATATGATTTCATACAGACATTTTCTTTA
>NW_009604787.1:90010-104804 GCF_000690535.1 Cariama cristata
GGATATGAATGATATTGTACTTTTCTGTCATTTTCAGAGGAGGAATAAAGAAAAAATAGCAAATAAATTATGCACCACTGAGAGAAGCTGACATAACACAGTGGGGATAGTGGTACTATAAGTTAAACACAAGTGCCCTTAGACTTGAAACAGAAAGATACTTAGGAAGACAGCTTTATGGTAACTACACAAATTAAGCAGCAAGAAAAAAATTACCTTAAAACCCTGCATAATCAGTCCAGTTTCTCTTCCACTTTTGACCCATCATTGGCAATGTGCCGGTGTGTGAAGTTTCAAAAGAAAATTGTGACTAAACTGTATTGTTGGAAATGGGAATGTTTGGAAGGGTGGACTCTCCTGGAGCAGTGTGACCTGAAGCTCAGACTGCTGCTGGACTATTTAGGTTATGCTGTCCTTAAGTACTTACCTTTCTAGAACTCCTGTGGAAATAAGATAATCATAAATCCTCTGCAATTGTTATAATGCTTTGCGCCAACTTTGTATGAATAATGCAAAGATGGATACCTCTAGCCCATTCTTGCACCAGTTTAGCCCATATCTAAATTAGGGAGAGGCTGCTATATGCTACAGTGCTCTCTTCATGTTGGGGAGAGTTTATTTCACAGTTCTGGATAGCTTTGGGAAGGGCAGACTAAAGCCTTCCCACTCCATCCCCGTCCCCTGAAAGCACTGTACTGGCAGTATCCCCAGACTGCACCCTGTGAAGGCGGGAGGAGGTGATGGCTAGGGAGGTGAGAAGTTCATGATGTACAGAAAGAGAGGTAGAAGACATGTCCACCTCGAGGGAATGGTCTGGCTGTGATGGAGGAGTCAGATGTGGCAGTGCTGTGCCACTGGTGTTTTGACAAGGCTGGCTCTTCCCACTGATGACAAACCCTCGGTGACGAACTCTACCAACCTGCAGACAGTGACAGCATCTGCAAGTGTCTGGCAAGCTGGGCCGTGTGTTACTGGTCAGGAACTCGTCCCAACCTCACCATTAGCATAGGGTTGGCACTGGCACTGACAACCTGATTTGAATGAACATATTTGCCAAATGAGATGGGCTGGGGCAACTGGAGAGAGCAGGGACCATTCCTGCACTCACCTGTCCCCCTCTGAAACCATGCTCACCCCTGGTCCCAGTGGTTGGATGCTGCTGCATTGTGGGGTGGCCTTGCGCTCCCCTCTTGGCTCTGCTCTGCTGGGGCAACCCAGCAAGGTGGTGGAGCCAGCCACTATGGCTCGTGCCCACACAACACCAAAAAGCCAAGCCAGGCCATAAATGACAACAGCAGCGAAGGTGTACCGTGGTTGGCACAGCTGTGTGCTGAGCACGGAAACCTGATTTCCCATTTTGTGACCGGGACAGGCACACGTGGGGCGTGCGATGGCAGCTGGGCTGGTGTCACTTGCTGCTGTTGGCAGCTGGGCGCGAGCATGATGTGGGGGGATGAGGCTGGTGGCGGGGACATGAAGACCTTTATTCCAGTGATTAGTTTGTTTGGATTCCAATTTGTTTCACCAGTTTAGTCCAGGGTTATTTATTTTGTTTTTAAGAATGTGCTTGAAATCCCCGTGCTCCTGGTCAGGCAACTGTCTTACCTGTGAAGGACGGTGTGAGGTCGGTCTGTGGGGGACATGCCGGGCTGTATGGCTGCTGCTTTGCAGGGAGAGCCACCAGCTGGGATGGAGGAGTCCCAGGGTGGCTGTGGAGCTTCTCTTCCAAGCAAATATTGCCCCAAACGACCACTGCTGGGCCACGTGTGGAGAACGTTTCTGCTCCTCCAGCCTGGGGCAAAGAACAAGCGTACTCAGCAGGGTGACAGGACTATCATCTCAGACGGCGACACGATGCCTGGCCTGACTTGTCCCCTGGCGTCCCTGGGCATTGCTGCCCTCCTGCCATGTCCCCCCAGCAGCCCCAGCAGCTGAGCCATGCTGGGATTTTCTGAGTCATACTTTGTGGGGGGCATTGAAAACCAATAATATATTTAGCAAAAAAAAAACACATTGGAGAAAAGAGAATATTATTAAAACATTTCCAAGCTCTCCACATGGTGGTGTTTCTTTCAATTTGACCCCATGAAGATGTTTTTTTGACCTGACAACTAATAAAATACTATGGGCTGTGTCGCTTAGCTAACAGGTGCTGTCAATGCCGTTCACATTTATTTACAGAAATATCTAGGAGGCACATTGAAAGTACTCACTCATCCTCATTATCACCAAATTTTTGAGCAAGGACTAGGCCTGTCAAAGCACAGCAGACACAAGAAGATCTGTGCAAATCCCTGCATCAAACACAAACTTCCCATACGGCCCTAGGCAAAACTCAGGTTTTATTTTCCAGTGTTTCCACTTATTGTAGGTAGCTCTGCTCTGAGATCCCGGCTCGAGGCCTTCATGTTCAGAGGAATTTCTACAAATGTCACCTGAACCACAAGGGCTGAGCATCTGTGAAAATTCCCCCTGAGCCACTTGTACTGGATACCCAAAGTAAATGGCCACACTTGAAAACTGTAACCTTTATTTCCCTCTTCCTCCCAACTTTTTAGGTTAATTTAACCTGAAGCTTATATTGTATTTTGAGATCCTCTGGGAGAAACCTTCTAGAAATGCAAAGCCTTGCTGCAATTAAGTTGCCGTCTGCTGCCAGTGCTACAGCTGCAGTCGATGCTGCCATGGGAGCGGGACTAGTTGGCTTCTCAAGGGCAAGTTTCTATCAACCTCTGCTCAGTCCCAGGCCAAACCACTGGGTCATTGATAAAACACTGTCTTTTCTCCAGGGCTGCAGGCAGTCCTGGATTTACCAAATTCCAGTGGGGGGGTAACAATTTAATTAGCATCAGCTTCTTTGGAAAGCTAAAAACATCTGCGTGTCTCTCACTGTGAGACTTTTACTGCAAGAAAACTGTTCTGCTGTGTAAATCGGAAGGAGCAGGCTAGGGCCAGAGGCTGCTCCCCGCGGCGATGCTGTGCTGGCCCAGACCCACTGGAGATCAGAGCCCCTTCACCTGGTGGCTGGGGTCACCTCGAGACTCCTGCGCTTTACAGCAAAGGTGCCCCCAGCTACACTGACAGCAGGGCTGTTCCCAGCTGACCCCACAGATGGGAACGGTCTGGGCTCTGGGACTGCCCCATCCCGTGGGCCTTCCCCAGCGAAGGATCTCTCACAGGGGGCCTGATTCCCCCTTGGCTTTCTGACCTGCGGCTGACCTGTAGTCCTTCAGGCACAAGGATTCAACTACTGCCCTATGCACAGGGTCCACGGCGCGGGCTCTTGTTCTGTTTTATTTTGGTGGGCCTTTTTGCAGTGTCTGCCGAGCAGACCTCAGGCTTTTCAGAGGCAGGAGCTTCTCTCCCCCACAGTGGCCTTACCCCGCCATGCCCGGCGGCTCAGCAGCTGCTGCCCGAGGAGCAGGTGCTGCCTGGTTGCAGCCCCTTGCTCCTGTTTTGGAAGGCTGACACTTCAGCGACTGAAGGATGGATTTTTGCAAGGGTAAATAAGCCTCAAAGGTATTCACCACAGATCTGCTTTCCTTCAGCATCAAGCACGTGTGCTCCCTTTCCACCTACTGAAAAACAAACAGTAAACTGAACCCAGGCCCTTCCCTGTGGTTCACCCTGGAGCTCCCAGAGCACCTCTCTGGGGAGCTGACTGGAGACCCAGTCCTTTTGCCTTTTATTTAAAGCAGAGATTGCCAGAGGTCAGAAATCCTTCTGCATCTGGAGATCATGTCTCAGAGAGCCTGCCCTGTCTTAATATAGATTTGAAAGTTCAGCGTGGTCGATGGGGATGCAAGGCTGTGAGGGCAGTAAGTGGTAGGCAAACAGTATCAAGGCTGTCAGCTGCTTCACCCCCTCAGTTCCTGTCGCCTACACTGCCTTTGCGTGATAATCTTTCTTTGCATGATGAGTAACGCTTTAATAACACTTATTTATCTTACGCTGCCGTAAATGCAGTTAACCTCTCTGTTTCCAACTCTCCTACTCCTTGCAGTGGTCTGTGACAGCTGAAGCTCACCTGGAGCAGGAGTTTGCACCATGTCAAGGCCATGGCCTAAGGACCGGGCAGCCCAGGGTGAGCTTCAGCAGCCCTCACCGAGCAGCTGAGCAAAACCTACAGTGAGATCTGGGCTGCAAGTGCAAAACACTCCTAAACGTGGGGCACGTACGAAAACCCCAGCCCGAACAGGCAGAAAGCAAAAACACATCTCCAAGAACTAAGGCTGCCTTAAAATCTGAGATTTTTGAAAGCAGTGATACATATTTTTTTTTCTGCTACCCACTTTCAGACATCTGCATTTAAAAATTCATCAAGCTCCTACCAGTCATGGCAAAGGTTAAAACTATTTTCCATTTAAAAAGTCCCCTGTCTCTGGGAGATAAGAAAAAGCTTCCTGAAAAGCAGCAGAAGTCTGGCGCTTACGCTGTAGGCTCCCAAAGAGCTTCTATTCCAAATCAACGAGCAGATAAGGGCTGGGCTGTCAGCCGCCGAGCATTTCCCGCTGCCGTCACCCAGGGAGCCCCGAGCCTGCGGGTGCCATAATGGGGTGTGCACGAAAAGGGACCATCGTGTTGGCACCCCAGAACGTGTGTCCTCTGGTTTTAACAGGCACAAGCTGGGGAGATCATTGGAGAAGAGCATTCGTGCCAAATTGGTTCAGGAAATGCAGAACTGTCCTCTACTTTGCTCAAAATTATATATATATAGGGGCAGGTGTGTTATAGAAATGGGAGCAAATGGTCTTGTGGATCTCATTGCTTTTACAGAGCTAGAAATAATTAAAGAATTGCAAACAGAGCTGCATATGTTGAGGGCTAGAGACGGGCGTGGAAGTGAGTGTGGGAGCAGAAAACAAAGCTGTGCTTGCTTCTGGAGTACAGGAGCAGCAAGAAGAGATGGGCACATTTTACTGCAAAGCCTTGTGTACCCCACAGGGCACACTGCCCTACAGCTCAAGCCCCCACGCTCCCAGTTTAAATGCATCATGTATTAGAACTGAGGCACATCCCACCTGGGATTGCAGTTCATGAAATGAGGAAGGAAAGTGACCCCAAGACTGTCCTCAGAATTAATTTTCTCTCTTTTGGTACCAGTAGCCATCCTCACAGGAAAATCAGCTGCAGTTTTTATGAGACATTACCAGTATAATATCATGTACATGAATGCAGAGCGAAAAAGAAATTCCTGAAACTGTTTCTCCTTTAACCTATGGTCTATATTGTTCCAGCTGAAGCTGGTACCTTCTGCTGCACCTTCACCACCATCCTTGAGATCTCTGTACACTGCCTGTCATCGCTGACAGCACAGGAGAGTCTCCGGTCAGCTCTGCAGAGCCTCATTGCATCGTGTCCTGTAGGGGCCCGAGATCCCCCCCATGGGCAGGAATTCCGGGTGCTTGTGCCTGAGTGTTTGTTCAGGTTTCAGCAACTGAAATTCTGCAGCACTGCCATGGCACTCAGGGGCAGGAGTCAAGGGCCTGTTTACCCCTCAGTAGTACCACTTACTTAGAAGTTGTAGCTCTTTAAATCTTCAACAAGTGGCAAGCTGTGATTTTTATCTTTACAGCCTCTCAGGAAGTTCATCATCAAAACCACAGAGCACAGCACAAAAGAGCGATCATTTATTCGAACACAGCAGATACTACATTACAGGCACTGTTACCAGGCAATGGAGACATGCCCATTCACAATAAATTCCCTGTCTTTTCTTTGTAAAGGCCAAGAAGAAAATGCTTGATGGAGGGATTTATGTGGTTTCTGTATTCTCTTGCCCCCTCTTCCTTTTTTCCCTTCTGTCTGCTGAATTTCACAAAAGCCTTGGTCTGATCTTGGAGGAATGCCAGTTTTGTGGCATCGCTGCTGAATCGCACTGCTCTAACAGATGAGCAAATTGTCCTTTGTCCAACAGAGATGGGGAACGCAAGGGGCCAAGGGATTGCATGGCTCATCCAACAAGAAGGGCCAGGAAGCAGCCTCCTTTCATCAGGGCCTAAGCAAACAAGAAAAAAAAAAAACTGCAAAAAGAAAGAGGATGAACATTGGCGGCTGGTCTAAAAAGTCTTTTTTATTCAGACACCGTCTTCCTCTGAAGTCAATTGTATCAACCATCTCAGGATGACCGCTCAGACAAGTAAGATTTTGCAGGATTTGTCTAGAAATTAATCCTGTACACAGAGTATTGCTACTTTTCTTTGCTCCTTCTTTACTTCTTCAGTGGCAAAAGCCAAAAACTTGGAGCCTTTAAGCTAAGTGGTAGAAATCTGATCCATGGGTCAGGTGAATAGTTTTAACATTTTCTTCTTTTAAATGCAGAGCCAGTAATGTGTCTGCACAGCCACAAAGAGAGAAAATATGTTCTTTTTTCATTCTAACCCAACCCTATAGTTGTTTCAATTCATTAATTTGTTAATGTTATTCTTTCAGATCGAAATAGCCACGTTGGAAAACTCTGTAATATGGAAAAAATTTAGTGGGACTAGCTGTTTCATGAAGATAATTTGCTATAATTCCCTGAAGACCTTCTGGGCTACAAAATATCTTAAAATGAAATAAGTATTTTCCAATGAATTTTCATGAACAAGTTGCAAACCCAGTTGTGCTCCTTTCTGCTTTTGCAGAAGTTGTATTGCTGCCAAAAGGCCTCTAAGGTGGGGGATTTCTAAACCGAAAGTGACATCCAGTGGTCACACACATTATTTATGGCTCATGCCTGGTATTTATCTTCCTCTTGTTAGAAGCGAGGCAATGTGATAATTAACAGCCTGCAGCAAGCATGGTCAATTAAATTGGAAGTATCTTTAAAAAAAATAAATTTAAAAGCTCAGTTAATCTGCATGTATCCTTGCATCCAGATATTTTGTACACCTGCTAACCAGTATAAAAGTTTTTCACTTATTTGCTTTTACATCAATGTTTTACATCACAGGGGTGTTTTTTCTGCATTATGCTGGAATATAATGCACCATTCTCTTTGCTCACCCTATGCACACGGTACAGCTTTGATGCCAACATCCCCCATATAGCATTCTGCTACATGATGGAGGTGACCTATTAAAAAAGCAAATAATATATCATCAAGCATCTTAAGGTTAGTTTTTACTTACACAAGCAATTAGGAGTTCTGCATAGCTTTGCTAATAAAATAATTAATTTTCCTTTAAAATCTGGAAATCGTGACAGATTGCCCTATCTTTTCTGAAGTATTTTAGGATCCCATGGACTCATTATTTTTTGGATGCTTGAAGGCAGAGAAACACGAGGCAGAGCTATAAGCCAGGGCTTTGTGGGATCTCTATCCCAGTAAATATCTCTGAGAAATTTCTGGAGTTCAGGGATCTCCTTTCATCATAAATGTCTGAGCACCTCCAGTCTGCCAGCTTTTGCTTAAAGGTTTTTTTATGAGTCAAAGACATCTGCAGGGGAGCTTTCCTGCAGACAGACATTTAGGGAATTCAATGGAAATATACTCTTTAATAAATAAATAAATTGCAAGAACTATTTGTATGAAAACCTCTTGAAAAACAACAGTTTCCTTAATTTGTATTAGCCTAGTTTAAAACAAAAGAGATTAAACCTGAAGGAGAGTTTTCCCATAGGTATTTAAATGCCCTTCATCTTTATATCCTTAGTTAAATTGGATTCACTTGCCGAGTCCTGGTATTTTTGGAAGGTCAGTGGAAATGTAACAGTCATTGCAACTCAGCTAATTTAAAGCAATGCAGATGTGACCTTTAGTAAAAAAGTTTGGATACTCATAAATCCTTTCCCCTGGAAATTTTATGTTGTGTGTGCAATAGAGGCCAAAACTTGAATCTAAGTCAAGCAAGACTTGACTCTCAGCTAAGACCGAGAAATGAACGGTAGCTCTTGGCCTAACCACTGCAGTGCTGGCCTGAGACAGGATGACAAAGCTATTTGCCCGTGTGCTGCTGGATGAGTTTCAGTAACCCACTGCAACTTTCTCAGTTGCTCCATCTGTTAAAAGGGGATTATGCTAATAACTTTTGTAATATACTTTGAGATTCATGGAGGCTGTGCTGTATATAAGAGAGGGGTAATGCATTTAATAAACAGATTATAAACACAATAATACTTTTTCCCCTTCCTATGTAAAAAGTAACATTCAGTGAAGGGAGTTTAAATGATGGAAGAAGGAAGTTTGCTTTATTTTTCATTTTATCTGTCCCTTCTGCTCCCCTCCAGCAGCTGTATTAGACTTGTAAAGTAGGAGTCCATGAAGATGGCCACAGAACATTTCTGTAGCAACACGTTTAGGTATCAGCTGTATGAACTGTGCCATAAAGTTTATGTTTTGCTCAAAATTAATATACTTTCTCTCTCTCTCTCTTTTTCCCCTAGGGTAGTGGGTTGTGGATAGTCGGGCCCTAATGGTATAGCTGAGAACAAGTAGTTTCCTGTAACTCTTATTTATGTGACCAGTTGACTGATTTTTATATTCTTCCTCCTCTTGTAAGTGCTGCACAAATCTCAGTAGATCAGGAAATGGTACAGAAAAGAAAGCTGTGTTAGGACCTGTGAAACACAAAGAAGATGGATGGTAGAAGCGGAACGGCATTTTATCTTGGCATAACTCTGTGACAGACAAAAAGGCGGTTTATTAATAAGGGTTTGGCAGACATACTATACCAACACTTAATGACTGCAAGAAGAAGACCAAAGCAGGTGTCTAATTTCCTGCAGGCAGTACGTGCCTAATAGGGGACAGGTTAGTGCAACAGGAGAGGCAATGGTCAAGTTTCCCGACTCAGTTTTCTTGGCAGTTCTGGGCAGCTGGGTAGGAGAGGGAAGTTTCTGCGACGGATGAGGCAGTATGAAAATGTTCTGAACTAAGCATTAACCCAGTGCTCACTGCAGGACTCAGATATTTAGCTTTTGCGTGGGCTGGGCACTTTTCCTGTAGCCTGTAAGTAGGAAAGGACTATTAGCAGGACGGCCTGCGGTGATGGAGCCAGATTTGGAAGAAAGACTGGGAAGAGATGGGGCATTAATGGTGAGAGTGAAGCAGCGTTGGCGGGTGAGGGATGACAGATCCAGAGGGATGGGGGCAATGGTTGGTGGGGCAAAGGTTTCCCTTCCACAGGGCATCCATATAAGTTGTATGCAAGAGCTGGGCTGCATCCAGCCCAGCAATGCTTTCCCTTAGCTTTTGGCAGGAGCTGGAGGGAGCCTTCACCCTCCACCGAGGAGGGCTGCCAAAGGCCAAAGGCATCAGATTTTAGCCCTTCCTCACATAGCATCTAGGGAAGGAGCCTCAATCCCAGCCGCTCCAGGGATTCCCACAGGTTCCCTGGGGCTCCCACCTCAGGCTTTCCTGTGGACTCATTTTGTTTCCACTCATGTTGGAGAGAGCAAAATAGGATGCTGCAGGTATTTTTACATTTGTGTTCAGTGGACAGAGAGGGTTCATTTGAACCCACAGAGGATTTGCTTCCGCAACCTAAAGATAACAATCCTGTTGGAGTAAACCAGTCCTTGAAATCGTCTCTACCTCTCCACTGCCTACAGAGGGAACTGTAAGCTCGCTTAGTCTTCTGCTAAGGTTAGGGAAGATGCTACTCAGTGGGGATCTGCACAAGATTTGCACATGGGAGAGGCAGTTCTTCACTTTAACTGGCTTGTGCCAGTTCACAGCTATTGAAAAACAGTGGCCTTATTTGCTTGGTAACGCTAGTGGTTTATTTTCTGCTTTCTAAAAGGCCTCTTTAAATCCCCAGACAAGTGTCCCTGAAACCAGGACATCAGGAGTGCTGGAGCAGACATACCTCCTGACTGCTCCCCGGCTTTGCGGTAGCTGGGCACCACATTCCTCACCCTGCCATACACATCAAGCAAACTTTTCAGCTCATCCTACACTGCCTACATTATTGTTCCTTATTATATTAATAAAGCTGGTGACAAGCAGCAGACAGTGAATGACTGACCAGACTTTTGGAAACCCACTAATATTTGGGAATCCTTTGCGTTCTTAAATTAGAGAGGATTGCACAAAAGAGCGACCCTGGCACAACCTTTTTGTTTTGTGCCTGTACAGCATATGGTAAAAATGAGCTGCAATTAAAGCTTCTAAGCACTGCTGAAGGCCAGCAAACAGCAGCATAAAATGAGAGTCCTAGTGCACATTCTTTTCCTTTGTAAACCCTGGGATAATTTAATACTGACAAAAATGAAGCTTTTTTGACTGCTGTACTGATTTTCAGGATGCAATTTTATTTGTTTTCACATTTCCATTGCCCATGAGAGCTTTGCAGAAGAAAAGTTGACTTTGTTTTATGGAGCTGCAACCCCTGATGGAAGCGGTATGCTTTAGGCAAGGTATAAAAGCAGATTTATCTTGTGGGGGAAAAGGGTGAAAAATGTAAAGGAAAAAGAATAGCAGGCAGTTATGGAAATGGTCTTCCTTCCCAAGACAAGCCAGAGGTCCATTTACAGAAAACTGGTTGCATTTGAGTGCTCTATGTTGTGCCATCTTAAGGTAGCTCAGATGGGTCATGGTCTAGCAATGCCACACTTCCTATTGATTAGAAAAGAAATCCAGACGTAACCATCTTTGTTATGCATGTCTAAGGTAAGAGGGGCAGCCGAGGATCTGATTCCACTTAAGAAAGGTGGCCTTGAAGTTACGGGGACTATTCTCTGTCCTTAAAATCAGACAGGTACATCCAGGCTGAATATAGGAGGATTCTTACGTTAAACATCTTTGCACTGTATATCATGGGGACTCGAAATCTAACACTCTCTCACTAACACTAACAAACCAATCCAGAGGCAGGACATCTTTCTACTCAACTGATGCCACATAATGAAAACTGTGAGCTGGGTGAGAAAGGCTCTGAAAAGGTACAGTCCTGTGTTGCCACCTCAAGCAACACAAGAACAGCTGGACCTATATGCTTGCTCTCTGCAGGAATCCCTTCACATAGGAATTATGGGCATTGCATAAAGAAGAGAAAACAAGTAAATACGCTGCTACAGTGAACGGGTTATCTCTTGTCACGGTCTCACTTTTTGCTGACTTCCTAATCTGTGAAGTTAATTTGAAAATGGATCCTGCCAGTCCGGAGTATCAGGAGACGTTCATTTTCCACAGGGCAGTTAATAATCTTTCATCCATCTGAATGCAGGACTACCTTTAAAGTCCAACGTACTCAATAAAAGATGATTCAAAAAGCGGAGCTTTGAATGTTCCCTTGATTTAACTTCTGAGGAAAACCATCCCTGTGTAGGTAACAGAAACACCAGTTGGGATCCTCCACTGACAGAGGTGGATCTCTGATGTCCTTGGCCATGTCGCTGGATGCTGGGGGAAGTTTGTGGCACAGGTCTTGAGACTTGTCTCTCTGTATTGTTCTTAAACTACAAACCCAGAAAACAGAGTCCCAAAGCATTCCTGAGGGCAGCTGGCTGTTGCTGTATCAATTCAGTGCTGCTTCACCACCAGCCTAGCAGCAATGGCATCTTCAGGAGTGTTAAATAAACACTTGTAGTGAATGTTAGGACCTGTTGCTCTATTCTCAGGTCAACCAGCCACGTGTGGAGCATGTGCTGGTGACATAAACTGCATTCGCTATAGCCGGGGATCTGTAAAGCTTCACCCATAGCATTTTGCTTCCTGGACAAAAACTATATGACATTTAACAAAAGAGAGTGACAGATGCCAAGCCACTGAGCCTGGTTTAGACAAAATACTGAGGGAAGTAGGAGGAGAGGCAGGAAACCTCTAAAAGTGTGATATTATTACATGGTGGAAGAATTTCAAAGCCAATACAATTATTTTAGTATTAATTAAAGCCCGTTTAAGCCCAAAGGATTATTAACATGTTCTAAAATATTTCTAATGACTTTTAAACCTTTCTGTATGAACAAATACTAAACTTGCGTCACAGGAATAACATGCTCCTGCCCCACTGCATTCTGCAATGCTTCTGCCCAAGAATTTAAGTCAAAAACTTCCTCTTGTTCTACACGTGCTGTTTATCTACTAGTCAGCAAAGTTGTAGCATATTTTGATTGGCTTTTATGACTGCCTCCTTCTTCCTAGAAATAGTCCTGAACAGTGTGTAGCGTTAGTGAGAAAAACAAATCACGTGCAACGAACAGCACACTAAGCTTTCGCCTCCTCCTTATTTTCTGACGTCCTGGATAAAATCCAGTAGGGAACTGCTTCTGAAGTCTATTTACGAACTTGTGTTTACTCTGACATAGACGTAATCTTTACTACATGTGAGCTGTGTACTGACCCAAGGAACTCAGAACCTTTGTGAACACTGAGAAATTCAGTTTCATAACAGTAGTCTGAGGTTGATACTGTTTTCTCTATTTTATATTTAAAAAAACAGAAGTAGGGTGAGGTTAGCTGGTTTGTTCTGCAGAGCACAGAAAGCCTGTGACAGTGCCAGCCGCAATGGAAGTTTCCAAACTTCCTGACCCATACCTCAGATGTAGGATTGTTTTCCTCTCCTGTTGTTTCCACTCCAGAAATCTGATCTTGGGACACAAGGTCTGTCCTCTCCATATTACAAACATACCCACGTTCCATAAAATGACCTAAACTTATTCCTTAAAAGGCTGTGGCTAACAAATCCCTTAAAAAAGCTATGAAGACTACATATAAGACAATGATACATTTTTTCTGCAGTTAGCAATGTGCGTGTGAGGCTTTAAGATTTGACTTCATGAAAGGTTTGAAAGAATAGCAAATCTATCTGTATTTTTTTTTCCCAGATGGACAAAGGAAAGTGAAAAAAACCCCACGTGTATTTTGATTTACTTTTACACTTTAATGCAGGCTTGTTATCAATTTTGCAAACGTGTCATGAAGCCATATCTTAAAACCTGATGTGCACATTACTCTGTTGGTACGCTTGCTGACTCTGGATGGTAACTTATATGTAAGTACTTAGATATAAGTACTGACTTGAAGCAACTTTTAATTTCTTCTGAATAAATTGCATTCTGATGGAAGGCTTACCACAAATCAATGGGCAGGGGGATGGGAAGCATCACCTGCAGCCTAAAATAGCTATGATACCCACAGGGAAGACCTCTGAGTAGAAGTCTACAAGCAAGCAAAGCAAATAAACAGAGAGAATAAAAAGCCCAGCTGATTTTTAAAGGTCAGCCTCAGATGTGACCTTACCTCCCACTTGCCGCCGTGACATTCATGCCACGCTGCAGAGGCAGCTGCATTAGACAAACGGACAAGGGGTTCAATTCACATCATGAAAGGCTTGTACAGCTTTTCAGTGTACAGCACCCAGTTTTGTGCCTGTCATCTTCCCAACCCCATCACCACTCCTAAAACTCATGCCCAGATTTACACAGAAAACAAATGGTATGAGGGAAATGCTCCTTTCCGAAAGCTCCCCACAAGCTTCTATAAGGTATTTTATGTGACCTATGGCAAAATTTACTAGCAAGCGAAAACACAGGCAAACTGTGCCTGCTGTTATTTAAAGAACAGGCAGCAGCACAGTAGTTACAGCAGTTTTTATTCCTGTGTACTTCTGGGTGCTGCAGAGCCTGGGGATCCAACATGTGTCACAAACCCAGTTTCTCAAGCATATAAACAAGACTGCTCTGTGTTTAGCTCCGCTGCCATACCTGTTTGACCAGAACATAGCTGAACTAAGCCAAGAGCTTCTAAATAGCTCCTGCCTTTTTTTCCTCCTGAGGGTCTTCTGTGTACATGATGAAGCATGTATTTGGTGTCTCAGAAAGAATATCAATGGGGCAGGCATCAGCTTGATCTGTTCTCTATTTATCCTGAAAAAACAAAAGTTTCCAGATTCTTTATGGGTGCAAATCCCATATTCTGCCAGATCTAACTCTGAACTCCTCTGCCTTGTACTTAACAGTGAGGGTCTGGATGACCGAAAGCTTCCCACAAGCCTAAGCCCAACGTGCAAGGGCACATACGTTGCAGATACCCCAGTCATGCAGCTCCACTACCTGCCAGCTTTCTGCCCCTAACTGTCAGGAGGAGGCAGTCATTTTAACCCTTCTGGTGACAGGCATGTATGGCCTTCCTCGGTGGTCCGGCGGAGAGCTGCAGCCAGCAGCCCCCATTTCCAGGCCTGATGGCGAAGCTGTCCTTGTGAAGGAGAGGGCTGGGAGGCCTCTGGGTCTGGAAAGGCCAATGCCTGAGGGATGGTGTGATGATCGGGTGATGTGGAAACAGCACCTCATGAAACACCTTTTGGTAGCCTGGGGTAGTTCCCGAGAGGAACATTCCCAGGTGTAGTGTTAACTGCAGTCATTAAAATATCCGCCAAAAGCAAGCAGCAGGCGTGGCGGTGGGGCCATCACCTGAGCCAATGGCGGCAGCGGTCAGACATGCTCCTTGAGCTGAATGCTTTGGTGGGGATGAGGAAATGGCCTTTATCAGCCGTCAATAGATGTGTCATAAGAGTTTAGATAAACAGCTGATAATTCTCGCTGTGAGTGACTAACGCGGGGTTAAGAAATGGGAGGATCTTGGCAGAAAGAATTCAGACCTGGCATAAAGCATCAGGCTGGACGGGTGTATTTCACAGACCGGCACTGGGGTCCGGTGCCTTAGCCCAGTGCTGGGATGTACTTAACGAGGTGCCTGGCTAAATAATTTAACTGCCGTGTAGCATTTCCTTATTTTTACCTTTACTCAAACTCACTTTCAAATGTGGTTAGCAAAGCACCATGCCTGGGCTCTGCTGCAGATCGGAGCAGTCCAACAGTTCCTCTTCTCCCACGGACGCTTAGCAAGGAGATTGGAGCTCCAGGACAGGCA
>NW_009604787.1:104835-108012 GCF_000690535.1 Cariama cristata
TCTCACTTTGTTTTAATTTAGAGGCTGGATTATTACAAAGCATTCAGCATATGTCTGGATTTTAAAATCATTTAGGAACCTGAGGTAGTGCAAAATGCAGCTATCTGTATTGTCAGCAGTGACGGGCAGGAAGAACATTGCGCTCGCGCTGCAGGAGCCGCCCTGGCTCCCACCCTGTCCCCAGAGCAGGGCAGGCCACCAGGGCTGGGCGAGTAAGGAGGCTCCACGCTGCTAGGGATCTTCCCACCCTATACCTGTGCCTCTGTCTCCACGCGATGCCTTGAGACCCCAGAGCTACTGAAGCACTTGAGCATAACGGCTCCTTTGACTTGAAAGCAATGACGCAGGCCAAGTTTGAGTGAGGTGATAAAGCAGAACTAGTTTCTTGTTGGGCCTTCTCCACTTCATACAATAAAGCTTGACTGACTGTGGTTTTCATGTTGCAAAGTACCTAAACTGTGCTGTGCCGATCTCCATGTGCTGTAGGCCGCCATTGGGCCTCCTACAGACCAGCGGTTTTATTTTGGTAGCCTTCATGTAGAAAGTAAATGTAGACAAGTGTTCTTTGGCTTGGTGGGTTAGGATGTCAAGCCGTTTGACTAGTAACTCACTATTGCAGTTTCTGACAGAGCTTTCTGTAGTTACATTTCTTTGACATTATTTACAGATGTCCCAAGCTTCATCTGACTGTAGTTACACCTCTGCAGGAAAACGTAATGTTGTCCATCAAACCTGACTATTCCAGATAGTAGGAAATGTTTTTTTTTATTTAGGTCATTTAGAAAGGTAATTTGATCATGTGCTGAATTTAGGATTGTCATTTTATCTTAAAAGAAGGTGGCCCTGCTTCCTCTTTTTTTGCTTAAAAGATACTCTGTAGTGGAGATAGCATCCTCTCATCAAAGGTACTGGCTCTGGGTCTCTGTGAAAGAACAGATCAGCTGCTTGGCACTAGGCACCCACACTACAGAGAAAATGTAAGTCACCTCTGGGCATCAGAGGTGGTCTTATAATTGTTTTGTAAAATCAGATGCTTCTCAAGGGAAGAAATAGGTTGTTTCTATCTGGTATTAGCAGCAACAAAACACGCATACAGTGTGTACTTACTACATTAAGAGGCATGATTACTGTAGGAACCAGATTTAAATTACCTAATTGACAAGTGAGTAAGTTTGTTTACAACATCTGTTGCATCAGTGTGATGAGTTAAACACCAGTCAGGTGATGTCGTGAGACCGAGTCGGAAGTTTGAGACAGAAGAGCCTCTTAGGTCACCCAGCCCATCCCTTGGCTACTCTGCCATGCTTCCCTAGAACTCGTTTCTGCATTATTTTCTTAGTCAGAGTCAAAACATTTCATGTAACAAGGTTTTTGGCAGCAGTTTCTGGATTTTTTTCCACTGTGAGATTTCATTGCTAGGGAAGAGCTCCTGAAAATGCAGCCTCATCCTGCTGTGTCACTTTGTCACAGAATAATGGAATACAAGGCTGGAAGAGATTCGGAGATCATCCGGTTCATTTCTATGCCAACAGGCAAATGCAACTATAATTAAAACATTTCTGACAAATGCATGTTCAGCCTGCTCTGAAAGATCTCAGCCTTTTCCGGCAAGCCATACCAGAGCTTGCCTACTCCTGGCATTATAAAGTTTTCCTAATGCCTAAATGTTTCCTGTTGCATTTCATGTTCACTGCATCTCCATATCTCTCCCGAGGAGACACGGATTACAGTTACCACCTTTTCATTTTTTCCTTGCAATATTTTTATATAAGATACATTTTTCACTCTAGTGAGAGTATGAAGCATAGATGAATCTGTTCTCCTGCAGATTTCATGCCATATTTGTTATCGCTGAATCTTCTCTTGTTTTACTCCATCTTCTATCAGCTATAAGAAATTCCTTAATTCTTAAATGCTTCATATTTAACTGGGAAAAGTAGAGCTTGGCTTAATGCTGCCAGACTGGACAAGATAGGGTCACAAAGCCTCTCTTTAGGGGTCAAAAGGCAAATTTTGCTTTGCACCACAAGTCAGAGTTTTCTTATGAATATTAATGACTTTACTCTGACAGCTTAGGAGGCTATTATTCCTGTTAGACATCAGGAGAAGTGAGCAACAGGGCTTATGATACACTTCCACGCTCCTGGAAGGAAGGAAGCTCAGGTAGCTCCCAAGGAGATCTGGATCTCTTGGCTACACTGGTGCTAGTGAACTAAACAGTGTCAGTGCCCATCCTCCGGCTTTGATGCTACCTGGTGTAACCTAGTCACCTCCGTGCTATTAAGCTCCTTGAACCCTCAGACCTGGGTGGCCCCATTCAGACGCCTGTTGGAAATGCTCTGTGCTCATTCCCAAGCTGGGAACTGCTAGCTGGCTGGGGCTGCAGCCGTGCCAAGTGCTGTTCTTCCAGCGTCAGGGCACAGACCAGAGTGTTCCAGTGCCTCCACCTGTGCCTTGACTGTTTAGTTCTCTTGTACAGGAATAGGCCTTGTGTCCTATTTCACTAGCTTAAGTGCAAGGTCATCTTTTTTCTCTACATTAGCTTTGTTCTCTAAGGTCAGCAGGGTGACTACAGAGACTGGCACAGCTCAAGAAAAGATTTGACGCATTGTGTCTGCTCTAAAATAATTTTTACTCATGTCAGTTTGCATTTCCAAGCCTACTAAATAGGAAAGGCAGACAGTTGATTTACAGCAGTCACTCTAAACAATGGACAAAATATCATTCAATAAATACTAAATTTTTCCATTGATTGCAAGACTGAATGAATGCTCCTTAGGGTTGTTCTTTCAAATGCAAGCAGGAGCAGAGATTAGACAACTCTAAAGATCAAATACTTAACTGCAACATTAACTGTACTTTTAAACTGCTGGCAGGGATCCTGGAGAGTCGCGTGGTTGTTACACCAGTACACAAAGAATGTTTTACAGGACTGTCTCTGATCACTGTTTTTCAGAGGGACTGAATACACAGGCAGCAGCACTATTGTACAATTACCAACTCTGTTGCAACACACTGTTGACTTCTCTGCTAATGAAACATACTGTTTTCCTGTGGCAGTTCTTATTATTGTGTTTCTGGTATTTATTTATTTAATCATGGAACTTTGATTGTTTTTAAGAAAGAAAGAAAAGAAAAGAGAGAGGGAGAAAAAGAGGGAACAACAGTGAGGGAAAG
>NW_009604787.1:108043-121526 GCF_000690535.1 Cariama cristata
AGAGAAAGAAGGAGAGAGAAATAGAAAAAGAGAAAGTGAGAGAGAAAGAAAGGAAGACAGGAAGAAAAAAAGGAAGAAAGGAAGAAAAAAGATAAAAGAAAGGAAGGAAGAAAGAAAGAAAAAAGAAAGAAAGGAAGGAAGGAAGGAAGTGAGAGAGGAAGGAAGGGAGGGAGGGTCAGTCTAGTCATTTTACAAGTATAAATAGTTGAAAATAAATCTACTCATCTGATCTGTTTTCTAGCTGGGCAGGCTCTAGACCAGACTGCAAAGGCTGGGGAAAGTGGAAGAAGGGATGAATGAATACAAAAACCCCTTGATCCACTCTACCAACACGTTCCTGATGTTGGGAGTAAGAAGACGGCATTTCCCAGTGCACTGCCTGCCCTCACAGCCACTCCTTCCAGCCCACCCTCAAAGCAGCTATTCTGGACCCAGCAGTGTGCACAGGTGGCAGACTGGTACCCTAACTGGTTCTTGTTTTGCACAGCTGATTTCCTTTGGGAAATCTGGAGGCTACAGCCAAATTGTGGGGTGGGCATTTTCCAGGAAATGAACCCAGTTGTTCCCCAAACACTGCATCCAGCCGGCACGTCTGGGTTTCCTTCTTACATGGTGAAGACATGGACGGGGCTGGAACCTCTCCCTGAGAGGTGGAAGTGTTCCTAGAATTAAAAAAGTGACAAAGACTAAAGACATACACTGAGCCCTACACTCAGACTGTGTAAAATGGGATGAAACTGTGATATGTTGTGTTATGAAATATTTAGTGTTATCGCTGAGCAGTCAACTGCTATGATATCTTCAAGTCACCATCTTGGTCAACAAAACAGCAAGATATCTCTTAAACCAAAACAGGCACATGCAACAGGAAAGTGCAATCATATTAAATGCAGCATTTGCATACAACACACATCTGTATTTCAATTAATAATTTCGCCTGCAAGTGTATTTCTGTTCATTTAATTATTGGTGCCATAATGCCAGTATTTTTGTTCTGCTTCTGAGAATAGAAAGGATAGACTTCTTGTTAAAACGATGGGCCATATGGAAAGACACATGGTGCTTTGGTGTATGGTTTAGTGGTGGACTTGGCTGTATTAGGTTTATGGTTGGACTCAATGATCTTAAAGGTCCTTTCCAACCTCAGTGTTTCTATGATTCTATAATTCTGATGCTAGACTTACTTTGTAACGCAGAGTAAGTAATTTAATCAGGGTGTATCTCAGTTTCTTCATTTGATAAATGGAATTACTAATACCTCCTGGCCCATAAAGTTGTTGAGAGACTCGGTAAATTGTGTTTGAATAGCGTGGTACAATCCCTAATGGAACGCTCAAGTGCAAGGCATTGTTGTGAACAGAGAAGGGCTATGTGTCAGACCTCTACTGTCTTCTCCTGATGGTGCCACCCCAAACTTACTTTTCATGTCACCCACACAAAATGTTAGTCCAATTATACATAGAGTGTCTGAGTGAGTGTAATGAACATTAATGGAACCCTGAAGAACTGCACCTACCAGAACTGGGTGAATTTATTTCTGGAATGCTTGTTTTTGTATTTCTAATTCCTCCTTATTTGTTATTGTTTCATTAGCTGTATTTAAATGAGAGAAAGTTCAGAAAAGGGATCATTTAATGTCTTTTCTATTTGGTCAGTAAGATTCCACAGAGTATTCTGGGTGTCATATAACTTGAGAATGATAAAGAGTAGCATAAGTTTGTTTTTTTCTGGTGAGCATTTGTGCTTGAAAAAATTTGAGATTTGAATATGAGCGAATATGAATGTCTTCAGAACACACACCACCAGCAAACCTGGCCATATTTGAATGTTAATTTGTCTAAACACCAAAGGGAAATATTTCAAATGATTTGTTTATGTCATCATATTTATCAATCCTGCAGAATTAGTCCTTTCAGTATAAAATTTCACTATAGAATAAAAAATAGTATAAAATGCAGTACAGATTTCCTCTTCAATAACTTTTCCTTTTATTTTAAACATGAATCCCATCATCTCCAGCAACACTAGAAGCTTACTTTTTTTACTAGGTATTAATTTACTTCAGTGTGTCTTGCAACTGTGGCTTCTTTAAAAATGAAGTCACCGTTCACTCCTACTTCTGTGTACTGAGAAAGGTTGTCACAGTAATTGTGTGCCACCTCAGTGTTGGGGCTCTGACTCTGAAAGTACAGCCACTCTGCTGAGGCTCCTGTGCTGCCTGTCAGCACGGGACTACTCAGGGAATAAACTTCTGTCTCTGCTACGCAGCCCTGGAACTCCAGGTTGCTTCAAAAGGGCTGAAACCTGCTCTTCTTGTCCTACAGAATTCCTTTTCCTGTCCTGCTTGGTATCAGAGATCTTCCTGTACCACAAACAGATCTAGGGATGCTGCCGTATAAAAAGATCTTTTCCCTAGGCAGCAGGGTGGGATTACACCTCTGGCTCTGTCCTTTGCATTGGGCATCCCCATCCTGCAAAAGAATAAACAGAACTTGCTGTGGTCCATGCTTCTTCAGAGCTCACAGGGGAGGTCCCCTGCTTCCAAGCCCTCTCCAGCTGATGATACAGATCCTACTAGCAGAGGATTAAATCCTTCTGCAAAAACCCCGAAAACTGAGATGATGGAAAGAGAGAATTGAGAACATCTCCCAGTACAGACAAAAAGTGAGGATGACAGAAGGGTGATGTGGCTTACAAAGGAATCACAGGAGAGGTATTCATTAGAGCAGCTGGGTTTCAAGGAGCGTAACTGAAGCCTGGATACATTAACTTCTGTGTATAGTTAATAAACTGTGTTATTCCTCATTATTCTTTGTTTCTTTCAGATTCCACTGATGAAAGATCCTGGTTGGATTCGAAACGTCTGGACTCGCAATTTAAATGTAGGAATTTAATTGATTGTTTGCTTTTTAACTGCAGTGCCTTAGGGAAGGCCTAGCTTGAAGCCTGGTGAGTCTTTGGGAAAACAGGATAAGGCAGTGGTTAACTCTTGTCCACCTCTAGTACCCAGCGCAGCATGTCCAAGTGTCACCTGTGTTACTTTATGTCCACTGTGGTATTATTACGCCTGTGGAAGGGTTGGGTGGCTCTGTGAAACAGGTGGCCCTCACATGTGGCTGGTACTAGCAAGATAAGGATGGAGACAGCCCCAAAATTTGGAAATTTGGCACTTGATCTGGGCAATAAGCACAGAATCAGCAAGCCTGTGGCAAATGTGAGATGGGAGACATGTCCTAAGCCAGGGAAAACATGCCCAGACACCCTTGCTGCTGCTCTCCTGGAAGGCAGAGAGCACATCTGTGAGGTGGTGGTCTTGGGACACAGCCATGACTTGGACAGAAGAACCGCTCAGGAGAAGTCATGAGAGGGAGAACGGCACTTCCCACCCCAGTTATAGAACTGCCACTGCTGAACAACTCATGAATGAAGGAGAAGAGGCAGATCCAGGAAACAACCTGATGATTTCCTAAGTCACACTGGACTGTATTCCTCAGAGTGACCTGCTCTTACGGTGATGGTGGGGCAGAATATTTAGAAGCTGATGTGTTTGAAACCACAGGTAGGACCGCAGCATTTCTACCCAGCACCAAGCAGAGCCATGTAGACACATCCGCTTAGCTGAACCATTGGAGTCACCATACAACTCCGCAGAGGTTTCATGGGAGACATATTAGCCTGGGTGGAGTATAATGTTAGCATAGCTATACTGCTACCTCACATAGATCCCACTCAGGTGTTTCCATACAATCTACACAGTGCAGTGTAGGATATACTCTATGGTTTACAGAAAACCTTCCTGATCCAGGAGTCTATGGTGACTTGCATGTAGCTCCTTGGTGTGCTAGCTGGTTGGTAGAGCCTGGCAGCGTCTCAGTTTGGGTCTGGCAGATGTAGGTCAATATTTCCATGAAGGTATGTCAGCTTTTAGAAACTGAGGATCTAAACTTTACAATGAGTTTGATATTAGCAATGTCTTGTGAACTGGACAGGTGGACTAGTCAAACAGGCAGTCTGAAATGAGGGTGAGGTTGGTTGCTGTTGGCAGGGATTGTGTTTGGGCATCCAATTCAGTAGCTGAGCTATACAAACAGGAAGGTACCTGGGAATTCAAAATGCCAGTAAAATACACAGAGAAGGATCTCCAATTAGCAAAGGACAGCATAAAATCTGAAAATTAACCACATGTAAAGCAATACTACAGATGTGGTCTTTCCTTTCCAAACTTTGGAAACACTTAGATCTGCATTCAGGTGAGATTCTGAACTTTACAAGAACATCTCCTAGGTAACCAAAGCATGTCACGTGAACTTGTACTGTAACTTTGAAAGAGCTGAGGATAATGCATTTTTGCAGCAAAAGTATACTTTAAGAAGAATCAGTTTATGTTTTATTTGGGCAAAATTCTGAATTCATTTTTATATATCATTATTACACTGTTTGTCCTAGATTTCTCATAATCTAGTATTGAAACACATGAAGAAGAGGAGAAAGAAGAATTTTGTAACATGGATGTGTTATATTTAAAACATGACACAGAAGGGACATCATGGGAAATTAGCAAACCACTAACAATAAAAAAAACCCCAAAGACGTTGCAAACAAAAGACGTGTTCACACTAAGCTGTGCCTATGTCTGTACAGACATGTTAGCAGTTTGAAAGAGAAAGTGAGAAAACCGTATCAAACTGAATCTGGCACAGGAAGCAGAATTACACAGGATTGATTCCATCTGACCTGGACAAGGGAGATGAGCAATAAGCATGATCCCAACCCCATGCAAGCACCATGCAAAACATGCAGGGTGAATGAGCTGGGCTGTCACCCAGGGCTGCAGGGGAGGGGCATCTGATATCTCTGGGATGACTGCACAGGGAGGCTTTTTCATTTGCACCCAAATTGCAGTGTGGGGGTGGGCATGGGGAAAAACAGGGTGGCTGAGGAGTTCAGATCAGAAGCAGTCATGTACCTTGACGTGAGTCTGAGCTACCTGTGGGTATGACTTTGATTTTTATTCTATTAAATAGAACTATTTTCTGTATTTTCTGACCAAGCCTTGTCCTTGTACTATGGCAGAGCTTGATACAAAGCACTATCTGCTTGCCTGTTCCTAGTCTTGCCTTTTAAAAAAACAAGTCCACCTGTTCGAAACAATGAGCAAGACCCTTTGCTTGTGTAATACAGGGTTCACTGGCTTGAATGGGATTATGCTGCTTTGTGTGAACTGAGCATCAGGCCTGGTACTTTTCAGACTCTAAACTCACTGGGATAGGAATTCTCTTTGCACATGATATGCTGAACACAATGTCACTGACATGTGAATAATAGTAAAACAAGCTTATGTTGCCTTTGTGGGCAGAAGCTGCTAGGTTCTAGGTTGCTAGAGACTGTTCATGGTAGGTAGATTTGTCTGCAGTAGATAAAGTGTACAGTAAACTCTAATAAGTGTAGCAGAAATGAGGCAAAGTCTCTGATGAATTTTCAGATTTGCATAATGGAATATGTAAAGCATACAGACCACCAGGACAAAGGCTTTCTACCCCAGACCTAATGAAATGGATTCTACTAATTCCACTGAAATAGACTCATGCAAAATGCTTGTTTTAAGAAAGACCTCAGCCAAATTTATGGAACAGGGATAAATGATTTTCACAGTGTGCTAATTCTTGAATGCAGCCATTTTCTCAAAATAACTCTGAAACATAATTTTTTTAAAAAATGCTTGTATGTATGTGCAAGTGCTTGTAAGTTCTTTTCAAATTGTGAATAGAAATACATGGACACAGAGTTGACCCTCACTGGCTTTTATGTAAGGGCAGGATCTAGAGAATGATACATAGAGCAGGCAGAGTTGATTACACATTCATTTACAGTATTTTAATACTGGACTAACTAAAATTGTTTCAACTTTCTCAGTTCAACATTGAATTAGATTTCATTAGAAGGGATCATTGCCTCCTGAGAGCCATTCAAATACATCATACAATCTGGTCAGGTTACATAGCCGTAATAAGTCCCCTTTAAGACAGGTGTTTCACTTGCAAAAACCTTTGTGCATTTTAAACTTCAAGACTGTTTTATATTTCAGAGTCTTTGTTCAAATATTCCATTAGGGTAAAATTCTAGGGTAAAATTTTGCTTAGCCTTCAACACAACAGCAAAAATCAGGGAAAGGAAATACTTCCTTTTAATCTACAGACTGTGGTATCTCCACTAAATCCTTCATTTTCCAAATCCAAATTGGCTGATATATTCTTTGTCACAGCAAACTTAAGTTTAGTTTTCCAAATAATTATTGTTAAACTGATGGAGATGAAATGCTGTTTACTTGCAGTTCTAAAATAACATTCACTACTATGTTCAGGGATTGTAGTGCTATAACACTTCTGGAGAGATTACACTCATTTCGACACCAAGAATATTTTGAGGGAATGATTTACTACTGAGTTACCAGGGACACTTCTCCCACTCACAGAAATTTGAACATGAAACTGAAATAAAATAAAGTACTATTTTCATGATTTTGCAAAGCTGATCACATCTATTAACTATATTAGCACTCCAGATGTAGAAATCATAAAAATGAATCCAGTTCTTCAGATAATGTTGCATAGATATGCGTGTCCTTACAGCAGATGCAAAGACATACATCAGGTACAAAACCAAAATAATTACAAAGTTCCTGCTTTAACATACGTGACTTAGAGGTGCCAGTGAGAGTTTTATACAAGTCCTCAGCCTAAACCAGGAGAGTGAACTGCCTAGATAAGAGAAAGACTGCAGTAAACAACCTTATTTACTGATTAATTGCTCAGGCTTGATGCAAGTAATTAAAGAGAATTTATTGTCTTGTGACTGCATGTGCAGGATTTAATTCTGTGCCTCAACTTGTTTCTAGGATTTCAACACAATCTTGATCATTAACTTTATCAGTAACAATACATTTTTGAGAAGAAATTGGCCCAGAACAGTAAGATTAAGTCAGCTCTGACAGCAAGCAAGACTGAAAAGATCATTTGCTTAAGCCAAATATATTTTTAAACATTGTCATTGTTCCATATAGCTCTAATTGTCCCTGAAGAAATTATTATCACAAGCATTCAAAGGATGACTGTACTTTAAATCCAGAACAAGCACAGTCCTTGGCATAAACCGTAATCACTAAAATCGCCAATAATGGATCTGCAAAGAAAATGCCTCTAAGACAGGTTATCCCAAAACAGAATCTTACCTCTTCCCCCGAATCACCTGATACTGAGTCTAGCGGTTAAAGATCAGAGAGATCTGAAATCCGTGCTGCCAGACTAAGGTGTCCTCACAGCTCGGCACACCAGAAGGAATGAGAAGACAGTGTGGAAAGACCTGAGGGCCAAAGCTCTTGAACAGACTTGCACCCTTCCGCCTGCCTTGCTGTTACAGAAAGCCTTGCGGAGGGAAAGCAGGAGCCTGGGAAAAGTGGAAAAGTGCCTTTTAAATGATACACACAGATGTTTAAAAAAAATGCCCCAACCTGTTACATTCCACCACTTCAAATATTCAAGAAAGCTGAGTCTTTTAGTGAGAAAAAAAAAAATATAGTAGCAAAGGGTTGGATTATCTCACTTTTTTCCAGCAAAATTAATAAGATAGGTCTGGAGGGGGGAACTTTCGGGCAAAGCTTGCAGAGGCCTCCCCCATCAGTTCACTGGCAGGGGAGAAAGCAGCGCGGGTCTGCCTCTCCTCCTGACAGCATGCTCACAATCCTCCATCTGCCTCTTTCCTGAGGGGAGACTAAAACCCTTTTCATCCAGTTTATATGACAGACTGAACTAATGACAGTACCTGAGATGGTGCAGAATTTTCTGACTGCAAAGCCAAGTAAACCTGCTTCTCATAGCTACAAGCAAGGGAATCCCTTCATTCACCAGGAGCCACATGCAGAACAACCACTTTCATACCCTGGTCTGCATAGGAGTGAAGAATTTTTGTTATAGTGAGAAGCACCAAATACTGTTACTTTTATTATAAAACTGATTTTAGACACTTCACTCTGTCAGTGGAGTTACGGAATGAACATCAACTAGCTCTATTAGCACTTAATGCTTCGCCTACCATAGGAAAAAGCTTTATACAAAATATCTCCTTATCTGCCTGTTTTCTTAACTTGGCTATAGCTGTTACACCTTTGCTAACTACAGGAAAGAAGGACTAGTTTGCATAGTAAGGAGGTAATAATAGAGTGAATTAATCAAGATGTGCTACTTTCAGAACCTGTTTGTGAGGGTAATTCAATATTGGTAGGCAGTCTGATGTAGAACTTGCAGACGTGAGGCTGAGAGGAAAGCACAGTCTTCTCAACAGAAGCAGCTGGTTTCCAAATACCTTTTCCTCTTCAGGATTAAGATTGCTATTTCAGTTTGCGAGAGTTGCAGGAATAGTAAAGAAAAGATTGCAACCTGGGAAGTAAAGCAGCTTGCTTTGAAGTTCTCAAAGCATGTTTTGTACTATTTTGTTCTAAACAAATAATACTGATGATCTTGCTTTTGATTCGCTGTGCTTTGAAAACAGTATTCTGGGCAAAAGCTTTTGCTAGTCATGCATAGATTTACTGGACTGATGAAAAGCTAGCTTTTGGGCTGGAAAGCATTTCAGTCCAAAACAGGATGGAGGGGTTTACCGTGGAGTTGTGCATGATCTCTCATTTCTTCTAAGTGTGCGCATTTAAACGTCAGTAGGTATTTTGCCTGAGCAGAGTACAGGTCTGTGTTTGAACACGCCTATGCAGGAGTTCTGGGCTTTGGCTGAAGAAAGAACATGTTGGTTATTCCACTGTTAGATCCTTAATCTCATACATTGTGATTGCTTTGCTTTATCAGGGCTCAAGATTTCCTAAGCTTTCTAAGATTATATTTAGAGAGCTCAAGTTTGGTTATTTACAGATTGGGAGCTAAATTACTTTCTGATGAGATTGGACTGGTACAAGTGGATCTCCAGCAGGGCTGATATATTTAGCCTCTCTTGTTCCTAATTTAAATATTCCTACACTCTTTTGCTTTGGCCATGTTTGGATCATAGGAGTCAAAAGATGCCTCTGTTTCTCAGTAGCCAAGGATTTTGTAGCAGAAAACTGACATTTGACTGTGGAAAGGGCTGCTAGGATATAAAGGAAGCACTGAGGTTTTCATGGTTTCGCATGGCTGGATGTTGATATAGAGGAAAACGAAAGTCTCTCTTGAGAACCTTCATCATCAAGACTTGTTACATTCTGAGAAGGATAAAAATCCTTGTCTGGTAGTTCGTCCGCTACAGATTCCCTTTTTGGGACTATCTGTCTTTTTGTGTTTTTTTTTTTTTTTTTTTGGGGGGGGGGGGGGAACAACAACAGTGTATCTGTCACAAAACCAAGTCCAAAAGTACTTGGTTCAAAATCGATTTTGGTTATGCAATACAAGCCCTGATGGCATGAGAGCTGGTAAGTGTGTTATTGTTACAGACGAGCATTTTGGTACATGAGCAGTGCCTCCTGCCCTGCCTCTAATTCCAGCTGCAACAGTTCCTGGAAAATTACAATCCCACATGTGATCATTTGACAAAATAATCCTCTCAGTTTCCCTTTTCACCTATCACTCCCCTGCCTCATTGATGACTTAAACTTTATAGTACTTCCAATGACATCACAGTCCTCCGGAGGATGATGTCATCATCTCACTTCCTAGCAGTGAGGCCAAAGAAGGCAGATAAGAAATGATGTCAGAAGTGTATTGGCTAGCATGTGTGACTGTCTGCAGACAATTACAATACTCGGGAACTGTGACCATGTGGAAAGCAAAATCCGAAAGCTAACGTTGGCAGAGTGCAAGGAGCTCAGGTGGGGCAGAGATGATGGCTGGTGCAGGCCAGAAGTGTCTGCCTAAACGTGACAGATTGAACACACTGCCAAAAGCAAGAATGTTTCTCATGGAATAAAGTCTGTCCTGTATGGCTTTACGTTGAACAAGGACATCATTCTTTCTCTTTTGAAAGTAAGTTGTTTACTACTCAGATCCTCAAGCACCTGACACTGAAAGAGCGGGAACAGTTGAACCCAGGAATAGAGACAAAGCAAATCCAGCAAGACAGATAAAACTGGCAACAAGTAAAAGTCAAGGGAGGTCAAAGGTTTTAGAAATCTTTGCAACTAAACAAGATCTACTTACACTTTTTAAAAAAAAGTTCTCAAATAAATCAAGCACTAAGAGGCAGATTAAATGCCAGGATTTACATGCTACGATAACCAGTACTACTGTACCTTCAAACGAAGGACAAAATGAAGTACTAGATAATTGGACTTGAAGGGAAAAGAAAAAGAAAGGGAAAAAATAATGTGAACCAGACAGGGAATTCAGTAGCTTATCACAGGTAACTGTAGGTACTGTATAAAAATATCTACTTATATTAGGAGGACTTTTCCTTTGTTAAGATAGTGGGACATTTAATTAGGTAATTACAGAATCAGAGTCCAACTACTTTCTGATGTTTACACTGGAATAAAACTAGATTAACTCTGAATTTATACTGCCTGAGCTACTCTGCATTTAATACTAATACAAAGAATGTCAGCACCAGACTCAAGAGCTATCTTTGCTTGTGAGTTCATTATAAATTAAAAGATAAAATCTCAAAGCTCAAGTTTTCTATTTACTGAGTAATTTTTACATGCACAGTGTGCACACATTAACAATTGCAGTCATTCATAAGCCAGGTACTATGTGCCTGAACATGAACTCCACTTTTAGTGGGGGAAATGCCAGACATTACTGATAATGCATTAAATAATTAACTTTTTGGTTTGAGTGGTTATTTTGCTCACTGGCAACATACTTGCCAGGAAAATCTAGTGTCCAAAGCTAGAATTGCAGGCCTTTCCCCCCCGCCCCCCCCATGAACTTAGGTAATGCTCTCTGGGAATCTGTTCTTGAGTTTTATCAAACTCTTCTGTGCTTATATACTTCTTTCTCAACCTAGTTTTATTACTTTACAGAAGACTACACAGCTCAACTTTTTTCTTACTTGTGTTTTCATAGCAACTGTGAGCCCAGATCACAGGCTAGAACTCCACTGTGCCAGAACTGTAGAAACATAGAGTGAATACAAAAACTGTAAGTTCTTTGGGACAGGAATCAAGAGTTTGGTAATAATGGACAGATATAAACAGACCAGCAAAGGAGTGGAAATAAGAACTTTCATGAGTAGGCCCTTCAAAAGTTTGTGGACAGTTTTAATTCAAACATTGGCAAACAAACTTGTGTTGCCCAGCACAATGCCTCCAGAAAGAAACTTGTCAAGGGGGAAATGTTACAGGAAGAAGATGGTACTAGTTCAGAATGTCATCATTCCTGGGTGTGTTTTGGAAATGACACTGCAGCGACTGTTCTCTTGCAAGGGCAGAGCATTCCTCCTGACCGCACTCCGTCAGCCATCTAGTTTTGTGGGTAACTCCAGATTACGTTTTAGGAACCGTCCCTGACCACACTGTCCTCCAAACTCTGCAGTGGGCAGAGCCAAAACCACAGCCGTGACCATGCTAAGGTTTGGATGGTATGGAAGTTTACGTACTAGTGCTTGGTCTTCTATATAGATGCAACTGGTGAGAAGAGTTATGAACTGAAGTGCTGCACAAGTAAGGATTTCAGAATCAGTTGGCAAAGGTTGTTCCAGAGACATAATCTAAGGAACACCGCCCTGCACCGTGGTCACAATATCAGTAAGAACAGAGTAAAAGGGCAAAGAAGGATGAAGATGGTGCCCTGCTGTTAACAGAAGCTTAATGTTGCTGTCCAAGCGTTTGGCACTTCCACAGCACCTTGTGTGTATCATGGCTATATTTACATTGCTCTGAAGGAAGAGAAAACATGACCTCGCACATGGAACCATTAAAAACGTAGAGCATTATTCTGCTATGGGTTATTTTACATCAAGCTGCAGATGGTTGGACATGATAAATAACTAAACACAATACAGTACTTCCAAAACTGAGGCTCTAGCTTCTGGATTTCTGAAAGAAGCAGAGAAGGGTGAGTGTTGTTGAGGCTATGGAAAGACAGTGGTTTTGATTCAGTGTGTTATGATCATATTTTTATTTTAGTATAGTAGTGAAAGACTATAGTAGAACAATATGTAATAGCAGTCCTGGACAGTGATGGCTGCAGGATACCACCCCCTTGGAAGGAACACGATAAGGGATCGTATTCCACATGAATTTGGCGGGCAGAGCACAGGTCAGGATCCACATACAGCACAGACACAGCTTCTGGTATTTACATCAGGGATGGGATTATTTACCAGCACGTCTCATTGCCTACTAACCACCCACTGACAAAGGGACTAGATACAATATGCCTGGGAAATGAAACTGCAGGTATTTCTGGGCTTAGTTGCATATTGTTTTCTCCTTGGGATTAAGTAAACACCCTTGTTTGTTGTGCCCGGGTAGAAACTGTCTTCACTGGCTTTTTTGTTCTAAAACTGAGGTGAACTCATTAGTGTAGCTGTGCAACTGGGAATGGAGGAGAACAAGAAGCAGGGACTGGAGTCTGTGAGTGTGCACCAGGCCCCGTCACCCAGCGGTTCTGTCTTAGCGGTGTGCAGCACAAAGATTAGCCAACATGGAGACAGAGTTAACAGGACCACAGGAGGAAGATGTGCCAGAGAAAAACAGTTTGAAAGATTACAACTGGGTGATGACCTAGAGGAGATTGGACTGAGATTGTTTTACAGTATAACTGGAAAGTTAACAGAAAAGGGAAGGCTTAAGGTCTAATTATTCCACAAGGAACTCTTCGCAGGCTCGAGCTGCATGCATATTTTGGGGACTAGAACATGTAGATGCATGAAATCCAGCTCTGAAAAACTTGTTTTCAAGCCTAAAATTAGCAGGCTCTTCTTCAACTAACCAATTTTGATCCTTTTTTTGTGCATATTCTTTGACCTCCTTTACTCTGTTTCCTGCTCATTTGTTTTGCTCTTAGCACTGCCCTCTTCTGCTTTGTGTAAACAGACTTGAAAAAGTCTCAAAGATTCCTCTGTCAGTTAATTTTTGTCACAGCCATCCACTTCCCTATCTAGTTGTGTAAGGCACTCAGCGTAAAAGGAGGTTACAGTATGGTTTAAATGAAAGGGAACAACTATCTGGTGGAAAAAACTGTATTTCACCGCATTTATTTACACCAACAAAGCATATGGTACTGAAAGTGCCTCCTATGGCTGTGAGTGTTGTGCTCTGGGAACTCTAGCTTCAATCCGTGGCTTTCACAGCCCATCAGTCAGGGCTGAACGATTCTCTTTTCCGTTCTCCGGTTTTCCCATCTACAAACCTGAATAAAGATGCCTTCTTTGTTAAATATTTTTGACATCGACTGAAATGAGCTGGTAAAAAAAAGAAAGTATTTCTGTGATTATTACTTCAAGCTTGAAATAACGGTTTAAAGAAACAAATAAAAACACTACGCCGAGCTGCCGAAGTTCCCCG
>NW_009604788.1:0-2327 GCF_000690535.1 Cariama cristata
CAGCCCCGGGGCACCTGCACCCCGTACAGTTTCACAATCTTACACAGAAATTTTGTCTTTCCCACGAAGCACCTCCGCACAACTCAGAAAGCCTTGGTAACCCACTGCTCTGTTCCCGTACAGCAGATAGAGGACCCAAGTCCGGAGGTCAGCTAGAACATGGTGCAGCCTCCCCCAAACAACTGTCCAGTTAGCCCCATCTGACCAAGACCGTGATCTTTTCCACAAAACTATCCTTTGGAAACACCCGACTATCACTTCTCCAAATGGAAGAAAAGAGTTCATCCCCAAAAAGAGGTCTTTAAAGAAAAGCACAGGAAGAGGGGGAGTGATGCTGGATTAAATCCAAGGGCTGATTAGTTCAGCATCATACCTTCTACAAAAGTCATTATTCTTAGTAGGCACTTACTGTGTGGTGTTACAATAGATAGGATCGGGACAAAAATAAGGCTTAAAAAAAGTCTGTTATCTCCTTTAAAAAGTTTGTATTAAAGTACATTTTAACTTAGTATGTAAGCTAGAATATGACCATGTTCTAGCTATTCCTCATTTTTATTACATATAAGTGAGATTGAGACTACAGCCTGAAGACTATGACAACCCCCAATGCACATATACAACCTTTCTTTATGTCTACACGATATAGACACACTATCACTTTCCCCGTCACTGACTAGCAAAACAAATGTCTTTAAAAGACAGCACACATGCAAATACTGGGCACGAGAGTTTTGACTCTTCCAAAAAACCTTCACAAATTGAAGTGTAGCAAAGGTGGTAACAGTGACTAACTGCAGAACATGCACACCTTGAGGGTCCTCCTGAGCTCTGGTACTGAAAAATAGGCACTTGTCCAGTTGATCAATGTAAAGACATCAAATTGTCCTTTAGCAGCACGAACATTACAAAACAAATCTGGTGATCCTAAATAGCACCCCATCTCCCAATGTATACACATTTTTGTTCAGATGATATCCAAGTTCCTGAACATCAAGCTATGGTTACTTCAGTCCGTCGTGGTAAGGTACATGAGGGTAACTTCATGGACGTGAGGTGTTACATCATGTACTATCATCCTCTGTTCACAGGTTGACCTTCACAGGATTGTTTTCCATTCTCAAGTCAACGCACACACTAGAGTGCTTTCCACAACAGCAGAACCTTTTAGCTCAAGTAGCCTTCTGTGAAATCGGAAAGTACAATCCTTTTCCTTGGAGTGCTGCAGAATACCCGCTGCTCGACCTCAGCCTTCAAAAAAACTCTCCCTCAATACTAGACAAGTCACATTGGGTAGAGAGAAAAATGATGATAATAACAAGCAACCTAGCAAAGAACGGACAGTCACTTACTGCTGGTCATTTGTTTTACTCAAATGATAACCATCACACAATAATGGAACTGTTGTGCTACTTTGCTGGGTGATTAGAGCAGTTGATGAATTACTTCTGTACAAATTCACTACTGCAGGTAGGAACTTGCCTCTCACAACATTATGGAGCTCCCTTTACAGAGATCTAATAAACATAGTTCACTACTGCAGTCCAATTCCTTTAGCTTGTTTTAACACCTCCAGTGCCTGATCTTACTAATTTAACTAATAGAAAAATTTCTCTCATCTGCAAATATTAGTGTCCAATCCATCTCCCTCATTATCTGTACTTTATCGGAATAAACAACGAGAGTTACTCAAGCCAGTTTTTGGTTGAAAAAGAGAGCATCCTTCCAAAGATTCTTGATCTCTTTCTAAATAAAAAAAAGTTTACCGAATGTCTTTTGGACATCTAATTATCTCCTGTAACATTACCTGCTACTGTCACATATTTTATTGGCACCAATACTTGCAACAGAACTGAAAAAGTATTTTCTTCTTCAGAGTTCACTTCACCTTTAAAATTCTGAAGATGTCTGCTATTCTGTTTTGAATGATAAATTTCCCTGCTTGCCAGGTAAAACTTCAAAGTGTATAGTTCTATTCCAAATTGCACAATTACATAGATTCAAACAACAAAATAATGAAAGAAAAAAACCAGACAATTAAACAGACATACGTTGTCCTCTGGCTCAGAAAAAATCTTCAAGCAGCAAACTGTTGGAGGACATCATGGGGAAGTAGTACAACACGCTCATTTTATTCCAATATTCTTTTTGACAGCACTACTGGTCACTACATGCTAGTGTAGACAGCAGTACTGAATTTTCTGGATTGACCTTAATTTCTGCTACTTTATTCAGTTATCTTTAAACAGAAAAAGTCCACTATCCTTTGATGTTCAAGAAATAGCATGTTTTTGCTGCATTCCCAGATTTTTTTTTTTTTTTTTTGGTAG
>NW_009604788.1:2358-31835 GCF_000690535.1 Cariama cristata
AGCCATATTACAGAAGACTGCTCCCTTCTTAGGGTATATACCGTTTGTGTCTGGTAGCATGCCGTCACTCAAGTCAGTTCACTCCAACCTCCCTCCTGACACTTCACATCACTAGAAGTGCTTCACTTCATTAAAAAGAGAAAGCCTAGATTCCAGAGGTTGCTCCCTCTTCTCAAATAATGGAAATGACTCTAAAGTAAATGAAGTCAGTAGTTATGGGAGTCTTTCCTAAACGTTCCTTTTAATGACTTGGTGACTCGGTACACTCGATTAGATAAATAAAACTAGGTTTTTAAGATTTATTTTTGAATGAAAATTCATTTTTCTACCCATACCTCATGGCTCCTTGGCCTGTAATGACTTGTGCCAGTTATCACACTGATGGAAAGCCAACAAGAGCAAAGTAATTTCTCTTTCATCCCACCTTTTCCACACATGAAGAAATAGGACTATGACAATCTACACCCCATCTTCATGACCACCAGGCTTTTTAGAAGCTCAGACGAGCACAAGGTTTCACTAGGCAGCTCCCTAAGGAGCCAAAACTTGCCTATGGCTTAGGTCTGGAACCAACTCAGCTGAAGGGTCTGGAACCAACTCCTAGTGCAGCTCACCTCCCAGGTCTCTCCCCGATGAGAGCATATGCATCAAATAGAATGGAAAAGGAAAAGGGTAGCTGATGGCCAGCCTTACAGTTCGTCCTTCCTAACATACTAAGATAATGACTAGATTTTCAGCGAAAACAGATATAATCATTCAGTGGTACCCATGAGTTTAGTGGGATGGATTCCCAACCTTTTTTAACCAAGCACATTGCAGTATTACTTGAAAGAAGGGTTTACTTAATATTTGACAACCTACATCTCCGCCTTCCTGTTCAAGCACAAGTATGATTAGAAGGGAGGGAGAATGGAAAGAGAAATAATGACATCATCCAACTGAATGATGATCCATGCACTCATCTTGCATTAAATGTCTTAAATACTTCTACAAATATTGCCAACTTAGTTACCTTTTTTTTAAGCCCTCTGCGTTTTGGAAAAGCCATCTACTTTGGATTTTATTTATTCCATTTTTAAATTCTGTTTTGTGTTTTAAATTAACTTTGTTTCATTAAAATCTACTGTACTCCGGTTTAAACACGGGTAACAGGTGTTATCTTAACACTTCCTTATTCAGGTTCATCATCCAATTGAGAAGCATGTAACTATGGTGGTGTTACCCAGCAGTGCCGAGATCTTCAACCCCTAAAGCTGCTGTGAGGGTTTATTCGCAATTAAGGATGATCCAAGCCCCATTCTGGAGGGCTTTAGAAGAGGGTGCTTTTTTTTTTGTGTGGCAGTCATTTACCCAGAATTATTTCTCAAAGCTGTCTCATCACCTACTCTGCAGGCTAGTGAAGTCTTTCCCATACAATAGCGTTTTGCTACAGCCTTAAGATTTCTCTTATTCTAAAGGCTAGTAGTTTATTTCCACAAACATATTTGCACTTCTTACATTTTTCACGGCTATGTATTTTAGCGTAGATTGCAGCATCTTCAGTGTAACATTAACATTCTCTTCCACTGACTACTAGGCCTTATGTTCTCATTTGTATTAACAGTAGGAATCCAATTTCTATAAGAGTTGAAACAGGCGTAAGATGATCTAAAAACTAATACAAAGTTTTTCTTTCCTATTTTAAACTATGCCATAGGTCATTATAAATATTCATATAAAGAAAAAAAACCACACAGAAAAACAAGGCACTGTCTTCTCTTGTTTTTCATTCCTTAAGGAATTTTGTGGCTACTGAAAATGACATCACCATCTAAGTTTGGTTTAAATGACATTTTTAAACCATTCCTGTTTTCTGTTAATATTTCCAGTGGAATAATTGCAAAAGTTATCAATTAAAGTAACATGGTCAAACTTGGAATTTACAGACCTCATTACATCAATAAAGAGGGAAGGGGTGGGAAGGGAAGGGGTTTGATGCTCAGAGACCTAGAGCATTAAAACAAGAAAACAACAACTTGAGAAAAATCCTCAGAAGTACTTCCTCATCATTGTCTTTTCCTTCAGCTTGGTAGAAACCAAAACTTCAGAAGGAAATTAATAGCAATAAAGATATACCCATTTTACAAGGCCCAAAGTTGGGATGGGAAATTCATAAAAAAACAAGGACCAAGAGAGCTCAAATTTATTTCCCTCACCACCTCCCACATGCACACTAACTCTTAGATGTTTTTAGACACCTAGAAAGGCTGTATTATAGCCCATTTTATTGGAGACAGGACTTACCATTATAACTCAGCCTCAGTTTCATTACATTAGAAGTGGCACACATTCTTTGTCACAGAGAAAAAACAGACTGAAAAAGCAGAAATCCTTCTCTTCCTCTTGTTCTCACTCATCGTCTAAGGAAGAATTTTTACCTATGAACTGTTAAAACACCTACCTTCCCTTGGAAAGAGTAATGAAAACAAAGGACAATACAAAGTGAGAGTGGAGTAGTGAAAAAGCCTTGTTCAAGGAAACCAAGAAACAGAACACTTTCCAGAGCAGAATCTGACTACAGGCAGATGGCAGTTTTAAAATTACAAGACAGCTAAAGCAAAAAGTGGTAGAAGCTATTTTTGTTTTCTGAGGATTGTATATATCAGGTAATGATGAAGCAAACTACACAGCTAAGTGTTAAGTTACTTGTTTAACTTAAAAGCTTCAGTGTCTCATATGTCCCGGTATATGATTATAAGCAATATTTTGATTAGATGTCTAAGAATTCTAGCTGTATAAACAGGAGACTAGAACTATCTTAATGTGAAGTTAGTACTCAGCTCAATTATTTCTCCTAGTGCTGCAGATCTTATTTGTTCAACACACTTTTCAAAAGCTAAATACATCCCTGTCAATCAATACTTTTTTAAAATAAATGCAACACTGAATCAAAAAGGCCACACCTAAGTTGCAATTAGTTAATTACCCTCACTGATTAAGTGATTATGTCATTACTGGGACTTAGCTGAAACCAGACTAGGAAATAAACAGATGTGCTCATCAGAATAAGAGTAAACAAAGTTTAGAGTTTTAAACTTTTTTTCCTCCCAAAACCCACTTTTTTCTATTCCATAATTGGAAGTCATCAGGAAGAGTCCATTCCTGTTCGTGTGCAAACCATAGAAGCACAAAAAAATTACTGAAAATCATTTGCCCCAAACTTGGTTCAGTGCCAAGTTCACATTATAAGCACTTCCACTTTTCAAATAATGGTTAGAAGGTACAGTTGGTAGGAAAGACAAGCAGGAAGTAAGCATGTGTAACAGCAGAAAACATGAAATGTGACTCTGAGTAACGATGATTTTGACAATGGCAGCTCAAGTAATAAACTTCCCAGTGTAAACGGGAGCAGGAGAGGCATCTCACAGCCCGATTTGCCATCAATACATTAAAAATAAAACAGAGAGACAAGGTGGACAGTGAGAACGCTAACACATGCCATTACTAGATTACAGTTAGATTCACCTTAGGACCGTCTATCAGCCCTCCTCTAGCTGAAACAAGTCCATTTTGTCAAGTTCTTATGCAAACAATTTTTCTGTTTCTCTTCTCAAAAGAATTTGTTTTCCTGCAGCTGGCTACATTTAGGTTTCGAGCTTATTTACAAGCTAAAGCTGGCATTTTCTACTCCAAAATTAGGCAACCGCTACATACTATTACATGAGCTACTTGTTAAGTTGCTTTCAGTTGTCACAGAGGCCAGCAGATTTCTCTCTTGACAGCTAGGCTGTTTGAAATGAAGATGTAGAAGAGAAGAATGAATGAACATATATACATAAGAACACTGGAAACGGAAGGAATCTGCCAACCAGCAGCAATTAAAAAAAAAAAGGCATTGCTAGGGGAACTGGAGACTGAACTACAAGACTGCTTCTGTCATAACAGAAGTTACAGATATTATACATGCAGCCCACTCAGTCTGAACAGAGACAGGTTTTTTTGGTTTTGTTTGTTTGTGTTTCCCCCACTCCCACCCCCTTCCTATCCCCAGTCATGTAGCTACCAGCTTGTAAACGTGGTTGGGCACCATTTCTACCATAGCCACCCAAGGTTGGTGTCTTCAGCCAAATACTCCACTCCCTTTTGGATATACCTGTCCCATTTTCACAGTATAATGCCACTGGAATACAGCGGGTAATGAGAGAATTTTTAAATCCTCGACAGAAGAACATAAAGAGTGTGTGACAACACTTTGTGTGTAATTATAATCTCCATTGCTCTTCAGCTTATTCACAATATTCACAATAAACAGCTTTTCAGAGTAATTAACTAAAACGAAGCTGAATTGTTTAACAAGTCTCTAAAGCTGTTTACTGCATTAGGTACTGCTAGAATTTGATTTCTCAAGCATATGCACTTCATCAATTTGATCAACTAAAAGCCAGGGCTCTCCATGCATATTTTTTAGACAAGTTTTGTCTTCTAGGCACCTCGGTCAAACTTAAGTTTTGTCTAACAGAATAGCTGCAAGAGGACAGGATTAGGACGAGCAAGGACACAGTCCAGGTGTCCCAGTGATGACTTTTTAAACGCAGCATATTGTCAGCATTCATAACGTCAATGGAAAAATTAAGGACACACACAAAAAAATAAAATCGCACAGCTGTACTGAATTTTGACAGGAATTCCTTATATAGGCTAACAGTGCTAGGATGTTTCACAGTTGATAGAGATTCATGGTTTTATTTAATGAACATGGAGTAAATTGCATTTTGTCTGTTTATACAGCATAATATGGATTCCCTTTTTTAAAAAAAATCTAAAACTTAGGAGTAATAATAGCTTAGTTTTTTCTTCATTATCTCATACTTAAATCAACGTAGAAGACAAAAAAAGATCAAATGGGTTATCTCCACAAGATCTGAGACTGCTTAGGCTCTCTGCATTTCAATTTCCTTTTTCAGAATTAGGGAAAAAGGACAAAAACCAGAAGTGGAACAGCATGTTTTATACAGAAAAATTGAATACTATACATTTCACTTGTATACAATTATCCTTCTTCAGCAACTCTTAAATTTTTATTTTTATAAGAAAGATGCTAAACATCAATCAGTAAATCCCAAGTCCTTTAAAAAGCAGTTATAATTCTGACCAACAAAAAGGCCTGAGACTAAGGAGGCCATTAAAAAAAACACCAATTCTAAAATCAGCAAGTCTCTAGTCAGAAGCATGCATGTCTACTTTGAATATATACTAAAGGTATTAAAAATAATTGGTGAGGTTTTAAAGTATCAACAAAAAGTAAAGAAATCACAGAATCACAGACCTCAAGAGAAACATTCTCTGTGAAATTAATCCTTGTTGCAAGTAGATCCTGCCCTAACAAGGGTCAGAAACAAACAAAACCAATCCTCAGAACAAAATTTAGTCAAAGCCCATATCCAAGCAAGTAATTCTTACTTGGAAATGCTTTCTCAGTCTTTTGCCAAACACTTTTTTTTGTGGTACAGCAAGTTTTTAAGCATTTATAACACTACAATTGGAAGCATATTTGCAAGCTTAGGGAAAAAGAAGTTAAGTCCTCTTATTTGTAGGAGCTTTCAATTTTCCATTTGCTCTCTTTAATACTTTGCCTGCCAAGAAGACTCAGGTTCTTCACATGTATGTGTAATTTTTGAATGGTTTAAGGTCATAAAGCTGGTTATCTGTACCCTCTTTAATTTTATGTTGAAGCAGGAAAACACTCTTTTTTTTCTTCTGAAATTAAGAACTACAGCTCTTGCAACAGAAGAATCAAGTTCCTCAAGGGGAGAAATGTTTAGAAAGTCTTATCTAATTGTCCTGGGGGGGGGGAAACCCCTACTTTGGTTACGTTCATTTTCTCACTGAGTATTTTGGTAGAACAGGGGGAAAAAAATGGTTTAAGACAAGTAGAATCCAAAGGGAAGGTACATCTTAGTATATGCTTGAACAAAAATTCTGGCCACAGGTAGGTGGTTGTGTTTATTGGGTTTAAGTCACTAAAAAAAAATAATATTCTTTTTAAGAGATAACATGCAAGTGAGCACCCTCTTTCTTTGGGGTTCAGAAGAAGCATGGCACCTCCATATGTTTTATCCATCCCTAACAGAACTACCATCTTCCTAAAGAAAATGCAAATACCATTCAGAAGATCACTCTATAGTCACAAAGGACAGCATCCCTCAGAATTTTCCTTCAATCTCCATTTAGTCTGGGTCTTATTACAAGTTTTAGTTCCAGAACTATGTGGGGAGCTTTATGGGACAACCCTTTCTGATACTAAATTATTAATCTCCCAAAATTAAATGAGACTCAGTCATTAACATGGGTCCTGATCTTCTATATACTTAAGAACCTCAACTTCAGCTTATATTTACAGGATATAAAAGTATGACCTTTAAATTTTATGGGCGTAAGGCCCTAATATGCTGCAAGATGCAGACATTTAAGGCAATGCTGCAAACTACATTCCAATAAATATCAGAATCTAGGAAGAGGTTAGCTGATGCGTTATCAGCAATGTTATTTTCACAATTTGAAAATAACCGTTAAAGGCAAGCAGAACATTGTGTTGAGTTTTATAGTAAAAGCTGTTATTTAATGCTAGGAAATACTTTGACTATAAGTCAGCTGCTTTTTAAAGAAATCCGCAATTTCTTGACACTAAAATAAATTTTTCCTAGAGTCTGGAGGACTGAAATAATTACTTTCAAACAAGTAAGAGTTCTATCTACACAAAAAAAAAATTCCTTCTCATTTTCCATTGTACAATCTTGGACCAACCGCTACTGAAATGGTCAGGTGTTTTATAGTTACACCCATAACCTTTGGTCTACAAAAAAAGTTAATTAAAATCGTATATGATCAAAAAATTCAGTCAATGCCTTTTTCCTTTTCCAAGGCTACACAGTTCATAGCTCCAAATCTTACAGCCTGTCACTAAACATGTACTTTCAACGTCCAATGCCATAAACTCACAACATGTAAGTGACTATTCATACAAGAGCTCCTTACATTTAAATGAAAACCACTCTTCTCTGCTTGTGATATCTTTTGGTTTCACAGATGGGCAACTGATTTCTCTTTCTCCTATGAGTTCATCATTAAAACCTTCTTCGAGGTTTGTAAAGTACACATTTGTAGAACATCAATCAAGGCAGAACCCCTTCTGTACTACCATGGCATTTGCTTGCCTCTAACTGCAAACTAACTGAGCTTGTTTTCTGTTGATTTCAACAACCACCTTGTTGCTTTGCTGTGAAAATCGTAAAAATGGAACTGTTCTTTTTGCTCCATGTTCCCTTTCCCATGAGCTATATTTCACCTGTATTAGGATTCTGGATCAAAAGCTTCTGTTTCATTAATTTGAAGAACAATGAATTAAGGACGAGGTATAAACAATCAGAGAAGTTGAACATCACAAGGTCAACTAAATTCTCCCCCTCACCTCCCACTCCGGTGGGAGTTTGGGCAGGTCCTAATTTATAGGGAATGGTACAGGATCGCTAGAAATGAAGGCATTTTTAGCTTAAGAAATTACTCCATAGTCATGCTTATTTAGCAGATCTTCATCACAGAGCCAATAAATAGCCTGTTACCCATTTTGAAAGGACAATTAGCTCCTAATGCTTCAAATAACATTTTACACAATAAGCTTAATGCTTTATCAGTCTTTTGAAAATATGCCTCATTATGACTGCACAAAAGAAGTACTAGAAGTACTGTTCTAGAAAAACAAAAGGGGTATCAAACAAATGGAACTGCAACAAGTCAAGATTTCCAGGCAGTCTTCTGTCATAGTAACAGGGTGCAACACAGTACAACAGCCACACAATCCTTCAAAAGCAAACGTTACCAGAGACACACGTAAGAAAGCCCTGTAGCCAACCTGCTACTACCTATCCTTGCTACACATTGGGGGGAGGGGGCTTTTTTTCTTTTTAATTAAAAAAAATACACCCAGTAACAGATTTCTAGACTAATGTATGTTGGAAAGGATTTTTGGCAGCAATTAGCCCAAATGCCATTAAAATTTGATCCAATTGGATCAAGTTTTCTAGTCCACTGTTTAGTTTTCAGCTCCTCCAAGGATGGAGATATCAAAACTCTCCCTGGGCAGCCCATTTTCAATGTCTGATGATCCCCAAGGTGGAATTCCCTCCCCTGTCCAGTTGGAATTACTCTTGCCACAACTTTGTTGTCCTGTCTCCCATTGCTGAGCACCTCCAAAAAGTGCACAGCTCCATCTTCTCTATACCGCTCTTTCCCATTTGGCAGCTGAAGTAATGAGATTTCCTCTTCGCTGCCTTTTCTTTGCTGGTGAGGCCGCACCTCGAGTGCTGCGTTCAGTTTTGGGTGCCTCACTACAAGAAGGACATTGAGGTGCTGGAGCGTGTCCAGAGAAGAGCAACAAAGCTGGTGAAGGGTCTGGAGAAAAAGTCTTACGAGGAGCGGCTGAGGGAGCTGGGGGTGTTTAGTCTGGAGAAGAGGAGGCTTAGGGGAGACCTTATTGCCCTCTACAACGACCTGAAAGGGGGTTGTAGCGAGGTGGGGGTTGGTCTCTTCTCCCCGGTAACTAGCGATAGGACAAGAGGAGACGGTCTCAAGTTGTGCCAGGGGAGATTCAGGTTGGATATTAGGAAGAACTTCTTCACTGTTAGAGTCGTTAGGCATTAGAACGGGCTTCCCAGGGAGGTGGTGGAGTCCTCATCCCTGGAGGTGCTCAAAAAACGTTTAGATGTGGTGCTTGGAGACATGGTTTAGTGGGCATGGTGGTGTTGGGTATACGATTGGACTTGATGATCTTTGATGTCTCTTCCAATCATAATGATTCTATGATTCTGATGACTGAACAGTCTCAGTTCTCTCAGTCTCTCCTCATACATAACGTCACCTGGCACTCTGGCCATTACGGTGCCCTCCATTGGACTCGCTCTACTTTGTCACTACCTTTCTTTTAGTAAGGAGCCCACTGGTCCCAGTACTTCCAGTATGGACTCACAAATGCTGCTCCAGTGTGGTCTCACAAAAGGAACGATCGCTTCCTTCAAACTGCTAGCTTCATTGCTAAGACAGCACAATACGTTGTCAGCTGCCTTCATGGCAAAGATGCCATGACGACTCACGTTCAACTGAGCATCCACCAGAACCCAGAGGTCCTTTTCCGTGGAGCTGCTTCCAGTCAGGTTACCCTCAGCCTGTATTGTTGGTTACTCCATGTCAGACACAGGACTCGGCATGCCAGTATTAATCCCCAAGGTACACCACTAGCACATGGCCATCTATCAAATTTTGTACTGCTGATCACTATTCTTTGAGCCTGGCAGTCTGTCTACCTGACCATTCACTCACTCAGTTGATATCTCACCTTCCTGGCTATAAAAATATTGCGGGAGACTATGCCGAAGGCCCTGCTAAAAAAATTAAAGCACATGTACTGTGCTCTCCCTATCTACAAGTCAGTCATGTCATTATGGAAGGCAACTGAGTTGCACAATTTGCCTTTGGCAAATCAAGACTTACTGTTCCCAATTCCCTTTTTGTCCTTCACGTACTTGGAAAGAGCTCTGAGGGATTTACTCTGTAACATGCTCACACTTTTCCAGACCCTCCTTCTTGCCCTTCTTGAAAATGGGTATGATGTTTGCCTTTTCCAGTCACTGAATATCCTCCCAATTACAGTGACTTCTCAAAGAGGATAGAAACCAGCCTCACAATGACATCAGCCAGCATCCCTGGTTGCACACCACTTTGTCACACTGACATCCAATTGCACAACTGACTTAACTACTCCCCAGCTATCATCATCTACTTGGGTACTGCTTCACTCCCATAGACTTCATCATTAGGTTCAGGGGCCTGGCAGGCCTGAGGACAAATCTTACCAGTAAAAAGAGGCAAAAAAAGGCTCTAAGTACTTCAGCCTTTTCCTTGCCGTCTATTACTAGTTCCTTGCCCATTGAGCAGTAGGTCCACATTTTTTTTACCCTTCTAGTTGTTGCCCCCACCCCACCCCCCCCTTCTTGTTTCTTCCCACATCCCTCATGAGTTTCAATTCCAGCTGAGTTTTGGCCTTCCAAACTCCATCCCAGCATACTCAGGCAACATCTCTGTATTTCTCTTGGGTAGCTAATACCTGCTTTCACCTTCTCCGTATTTCCTTTTTGTGTTGTAAGGGCTGAGAGCTCTCTCAGGAGCTTAACTACCTGCACTTACAGGCAGCTCTCCGATATCACATGGCTGTTGATCCAGACTGCTGTGAAGGAAAAGCCAGTTACAAAAGACTTGTAAGAAGTCACCTCAGCAGGGGCTCCCCTCACATCACTCAGGAGCTGCTTTTAAGCTGAGGCTTTTAAGCAGCTCCCAGCCTGAGCTAGACTGCAGCCAGGTCTGTGCCTGGGCACATACCCCCATTGATGCACACTCAGACTCACAGACATACCGGCTTGACCTCAGACCTGCCTTGTCACTATTGACTTGCCTGGTGTCACCAGGCTGTCAGCTGAACCTGGTTACCGTTACCAGACATGCTCTGCTCTCCTTTTTCAGATACAGTGGGCCTGCTTCCACCATGATGACACAGTTCCTGCACCTGCCTTGTTCCACCTAGCCTTCCCTCACCTTCCCCTTGCTGCTTCCTGACACGAATGAGCTCATTCAGGCTTCCTGCCACACTTGCTTCATTTTCTGCATGTCAAAATGACCCATTGTTGTGCTTTGAGGTTATTCCTGAAGATCAACCAGCTCTCCAGAACTCCACTGCAATTCAGACCAGTCTTTATTCGATCCTACCAAGCAGATCCCTGAACACGACAGCCATCTGTCTGTCTGTAGTACAGGGTTCCAGTCCTACTACTCATTTTGCTCACTTCTTCCAGAACTTTATAGTCTCCTGCCCCAGACCACACCCACAATCAGCTCTTCCTTGTTTGTGAGCAGCAGGCCTAGCTGAGCACCTCCCCTAGAGAAAGCTTTTTACGCTCTTGGAAAACACACCTTTTTATTTCAAGTCAGTTTAACAACCTCTTTCACATATGGCAAAATTTGGGTTTAGAAGAACTACAACGCAAAGCAATTCACACTTCTTCTATACGTATGCACAGAGCCTCTCACTCACAAGTAATACCACAGCTACCTCATTTTGCAACTCCTTCATCTTTTGGCATAGCATCCACATTTTACAATCCATTTGAAAAAGGTCTTTTACTTACCCGTCAAAGTATTCACGTGCCACTTTCACTGTGTAAATACACACAAAATAATGCTCTTTAGCAGGGTACTAACATAGTGCCTGAATTGATATTTGCCTTCTGTTAGGTTTACGTTCCCCATGGGATTTCTGTTGCAACATGAGGGCAGGAGGAAGTGCTAGATCACGTATTCCCACCAATCTCTGGGTGTACCTCTAATAGCTGAGCAGAGTTGCACCAGTATAAACCATTTTCTCATGCTTCAAAGACAGTTACAGGTTAGGCTGAAGTTTCATATTAGCTACTGCTAAACGCTGCATTCACACACATACACCATGACTATTTTTTGGCTTTCACAGGACTTGCGCATTGACCCCAAGTGTTCTAGGTATTAAGTACCACTAGCGCATGCATTCAGATTTGTTTGTTGGTATTGATAGATGAAAAAAAGTAGATACTATACTGTTCTCAAGTAAAGTAACCATATTTAAAAGCATATTATCAGAAAAAGGACTATGTAGTCTTACCTTGAAATGATTTGCAGGGTGTATCAGTTGATGTGCTAGCATCTGCTGATGAAGTCTGAACATGACCCAAATTCTTTTCTTTGGCTTTTGAGCCCAGATTTCCAAGAACTGCCTCCTCTTCTCTACTCGGAGTATGCACAAGAGAAGATGAAGAAGTTTCAGCATAGAGTCGTTTCAGTACTTTCCCTATGAACACTGTGGGGTAAGAAAACTTTTTTAAACAGATAGAAATGCAGTGTTTTCAAGGTATTTTAAGACTTAAAAAACAAACCCAACAACTGATTGAGACAAGATAGTTTCTCTCATACTCCATGCAAGTCTGTCTTCAGTAGCTCCTACCTCTCACAGGTAAAACTGTGAATATAATACATTGAAGTCCTAAACTTGAGTCAGAAAAGCAGCTTTAAACCCCAGAGTCCACTAGCAAGGTTACATTTAAAGTCTTCTACTTGACTACATTTTGGCAATAAATTAATACAGTTCATCTACAGACTAAACACACATTAATTTTTTAAATTTCTTTTAAAACAAGTATCTTCCTACACAAGTGTTATAAGGCTGCTCAAAATGCAGGTCTCTTCTGGCGCACAGGCATTCCAATTGGATCACTCATTAAAATCAGTAAGCTACAACTATTTAATCACATAGAAAAACGAGAAGTAGACAGCAGCAGAAACACATGGTAACCCAATTATTTCTCCAGAATTAGCAGTATTCTTATACGCCTCTTCCTCTTATGGGCCCCTTTCTGACGACACTTGCAATCTGCTACTAGTTACTGAAATGCAAGCATCATTTGATTAAAGAAAAGAAATATATGCAAATAATCTACTCAGCAACAAAATCATCTTTACATGGATGCACACATATTTTAATCACTTGAAATTACGCATTATACTAAAATAAAGACTTTCTTAGTATTACTTTATATCTATTACAAAACAATATGCCCGGTGTTATGAATTCTACATGCTCAAGTAGATAATGTGGGACAAGGAAAAACAATGGAATGAGGTAAAGAGAGCTTTGGAGAAAAACCTGTTATCTAAACTCCAATTTCAAATTTAATATACAGTGTATGGACACTATACAAGCAACCTGGTACAGATTCTTAACAAAATAATTCTGGCAAGGGAAAAGGACTTACGTTGTTATAAGAAGAATGGCTCCTACTGCAGTTTAACAGAAGAACATACTATCATCACATAAGTCTCTTCAATAAATTACTTTCCTTCACAACTGAAAAAAAAATCACCTTCATCGAACTGGGAAATCCTTGAAGCACCAGTCCCTGATAGACAAACTTTATCTCCACATGTACCTTGGTGATACGCTTCAACTGTCATGTAAATGACTCACCATGGGGCAGAATGAGAATGCCTTGTTAGACTTTTTTTTGAGCTCTTACTAGTTTATATGCAATCACTTACTCTTTGCTTGTGGCCAATCTCTTGAATAATCGGTGACCTCATGAAAGGTCTGTGACAAGATGCAAGCCTGAAGAGATACTTGTGCAGAAAGCTTGGCTTATGAAGCCCAAATTTTAATTTTTCTACGCTTATCCATCATTCAGTGACACGAAAACACCTGTGACAAGCTGCCAGCAACATCCCCATCAAGGAAACAGAATCCATTTTGCAAGCTACAGGTTAAGACTACCATTCCCAGAAAGACAGACATCAACAAGTGACTGTGTATTTTCTTTTCATAAGGTTCCCTTGCCAGGATATTCTACAGCTAGAAAGACAAAATCCACAATTACTCTCCTCAGAGGACAACTAGAGAAAGTAGGCAGAAATAAGCAGTGTAATAGCAAAGTTAACTGCCCCTTGCAGATCTCTGACTCTAAAGCAAGTTATCCAAGAGGTTTATCCTGGATCTTTTCCCCCCGAGTAGGGCTACTAATACTGCAGTATTTTAATGGACTCCAGTAGAGCCATGACTAAATGTCATGGTTTAACCCCGGTAGGCAGCTAAGTCCCACCCAGCCACTCGCTCACTCCCTCATGGTGGGATGGGGGAGAGAATCAGAAAGGTAAGAGTGAGAAAACTCATGGGTTGAGATGAAGACAGTTTCACAGGTAAAGCAAAACCCACGGACATATGCAAAGTAAACCAAGGAATTCATTCCCCACTTCCCATGGCAGGCAGGTGTTCAGCCATCTCCAGGACAGCAGGGCTCCATCACACGTAATGGTGACTTGGGAAGACAAACGCCATCACTCTGAACGTGCTCGCCTTCCATCTTCTTCCCCCAGCTGTATGTGCTGACCATGACGCCATACGGTGTGGGATATCCCTTGGGTCGCTGGGGTCAGCTGTCCCAGCTGTGTCTCCTCCCAACTCCCTGTGCCCCCCCAGCCCACTCGCTGGTGGGGTGGGGTGAGAGGCAGAAAAGGCCTTGGCTCTGGGTAAGCCCTGCTCAGCAAAACATCTCTGTGTTATCAATGCTGTTTTCACCACAAATCCAAAGAAACATAGCACCACAGGAGCTGCTATGAAGAAAATCAACTCTAGCACAGCCAAAACCAGTACACAAATTAACATTCAAGCACTTGTACTGAGGAAGCTATTCTTCCAAAGCAAACGATCATTGAGATACTGATGAATCTATATATGGAAATACATTTTCTTCAAATGTGCTGAGGAGAGCCAGCTTCCTCATAGCTACAGTGGATTTTATGCTCCCCATTTTGAAATCTGGTTTCTCTAGTCATCTGTTCCAGTTACCTCCACAAAAAAAGACAACTTCACACTTTTTCTTTCCGTTTTAAAATATAGGGACTATACTCATATGCACATTAGCATCGCTTCAGAAAGCAATACGAGACCAGTTTTGATATATTAATTCCTCTTTCACACGGGGCTCTCCCCATCTCTAATACCTATGCTTGAGAAAGCAAGCTGAAACAACGCCTGTCTTCAGAGAGTGTGCATATTGAGGAAAATATTCTTTCACAAAAAACTCTCTTTCTAAGAAAGAAGTATCTAGATCAGCAGCAGCGAGAGATTTACTTGAGCAAAGATGTGGTTTAGTTGCCAAAGCAGCATCCAATCTTCCAGGCTGGAGTTTTCAGCAGGCACAGGAAGCAGCAGCTGGGTGCAGTCGGCGAGTTCTTTACTGCCTGCAAAGTTTTCACACTCGTGTTGGTGCCTCGCAGCGCTGCAAAGCCCTCTCTCCTGAGGACTAGTAATTCTCGATGCCCACCACAGAATGGAAGTGAGCAGCAGTGACACCTGGGCATGACAAGCTCCCTGTTTGGAACCTGATGTATTTCAAGCCTTCTGAAGACAGCAGGAAGCAGTGTGTCCCAGCAGTACACCTTCCTCAGGAGGATGAAGAAGGTGGTATCACTAGAGAGCAGCTGAAAAAAATGACTGATTTGGAATCCTAAGTATATTCTGGCCTGAAGAAAAAAAAAAAAAACACAACAAAAAAGCCACAAAACCCCAAACCTGCCTGCGGCTCAAAACTTTTTCAAAAAGTTTGTCCTGCATATCAGTGAACAAGGAAATTAGGCTCTGAGGAGTATCTATCCTGCTATACTCAGCAGCTTTACAGGCTCCAAAGAAGTGCTCTGCTTTGCAGTTAAGAATCTCAGAGCTGAGCTACTGAAACATTTTTCAGATGACAGGGGATGCTCTTTCCTCAGGGTTTTATCGCTGCAATTACTTAAAAAAGATACCCTGTGATATCCACGAGCATTGGCTCAACCACAGGAGGTTGGTCTTGCCTGATGCTACAGAGCAGTTTTTCTCCCCTATCCAAAACTCTCCTGAACCTGACGTCTTTGGCACTATGCAGTATCAGAGATCAGTCCATCTGGTAAGCACCATTCAAACCCTTAAAAATGCCTACCTCTTAATGGGAGATTAGCAATAAAGAAAACTCAAGGAAAAATATCTACCACCAGAGACATTTCTAACCTATCAGAGTTCCAAAATGGTGTCAGACTTACACTCACCATACCCATTGCATAGCCAAATACATATGGTTATTTGTTGCTGTTGTCTTCCAGTCACCATAACTGATGGAGGATCTGTATAGACTCACGTAGTCTTTCAAGAGATCAGTCTAGAACACTTTTCCACTTTCTGAAGCAGACTGATGTTTCCAAACAAGCATATACAATTTTAAGACACGTTTTTACAAAGGCCTCAAGAAAAGATGAGGGAGACCACAGAAAGATGAGGGATACACTATCTGGGGTAAGAATCAAGGCAAATTGCCACATTTACATATAGCATTAATAAACAAGGTATAAGGCAGTGAATTTAATATATTCTACTGGGTATGTTTTCGAGGACATTCTTGAAAACTGGATTCACATATTATAAAGCCTGGCATTCCAGTCTGGAAGAGAAAGAATAGTTTGAGGGAAATTATGTCTGGAATTGAGCCTGTAATCAAACAGGAAAGAAGTGTGAACAGCAATAAGAAGCCAATCACAACAAAAAAAAGGGAAGCCTTGTTACACAGACTATTGCAAATGTATCTCTCCTCTTAGAGAAAAGCAGTCTATAGAACTTACAGATGAGAAACTGGAAGTGAGAGAGGAAAGCAGGTAAGCTAAGTGGTTTAGGGGCCGGGAAGGGATGCAGCTGAAGGCAACATAGAATGTTTGTTAGCATTTGCTCTGCTTTGCTTTCAATGGTCCTTACTTCCATACAAAATCTGGGCCAGCAGATAGTAATCCAAGAAGTTTTATATGGCATACACCAGGCAAGAATTCATGAAACGAAGACTCCAGTTCGCCCAAGCCATGGCAAGTCTTTAAAAACTACCACAGTAGCTTATCGTGGCTCTATTTCTCTGAGGTATAACTGATAGCTCATTACTCCCACACTACTCAAGACTAAAGATGCTTTCTAAGCTCTATAGGGAATGTATTCTGCAACGTCAAGAAAAATTTCCCCATAGCTATACATTACTGAAGGAAGATACGGTTCTGAACGTCCACCTGGCCACACAGTGACAACTGGAGGAAGCGCTAAGCCTCTAGGTTAGATGGGCATGGCCCAGGGATCACCGTATTTTGGAGTTCTGTGTTATCATAGCAAACTTAGTTGCCATTTTAGTTCTGAGTAGTGCATGGAAAGATTTTTTCCAAGGCTGATGTATCCAGAGTCTAAACAGAAACGCAAATAAAACTCTGAAGAGCTACTTGCCACATTGTGTGCTCTTTCACCTCCAGGAATCTGACAGGACTTTAATACTACAACGGATAGATTCTTTATGCTGTGAGATGTATAGTGTTGAAAACAAGACATTAAAGGTGAGAGAAGCATTAGACTTTTTATAATGATCAACTAAAGATGACTTTGTGTTATGAATCTACCTGGATTTGCCAGACATCAGGTTGTGTGCACACATGTGTGGTGGGTGGGGGCAAGAGTTGTGCCCCCATATATCAGTATTGTGCAATAGACTGAACGCAGTTCAAGATTATACAAAGGAAATTTCACAATGTTAGAGCTAGGCATATGATCAAAAGGAGGTACTGTACAGTAACAGTAACAACAGAAATACCTGGCCCAAATCCTAAAGGTTTAAAGAGAATCTGCTCTCTTTTGCTGTAGGTGAAGGTCAGGTTACACTGATACTGCCTCCGTTAACAAGACTATAAAGATTAAGGAGAGAAATGAAACCTTATGAACAAAAAAAGAGGGGGTGAGGGGTGTTCCACACTTAGGGGGACAAGCAAACATTCCTCAGTGGAGATCACTAAGCTGGAGGTGACTACAGATGAAAACCTGTGTGTTCAATCAATCATGAGAGAGACTGAGCCACTACTATGATGGAGGTCACGTACAATGACAACGTGATCAAAGACCCTATTGGGCCAAGTATTTTTAAACCTGAGACAAGAAAATGAACTACATTAATACATGATTCTAGAGAGAGCTCATAAAAAATGTTGTACAGCCTTAAGCCTGCTGCGTACAAATCAGCTGAACTCAAACCTGAGCACAGAGAAGTTTTTACAATAACCAACAAGATACAGAAGAATAAGGAGAGCTTGGGCTGTTTAGCATAAGCAAACAAATGCCAAAAGGATTTTAAGCAGGTAGTGAGAAGTGTTATTTAGCTCAAGGATAAAGTTACAGTAGACCATACCACAAAAATATTAGAAACTAATCGTGAATGAGAATTGCCAATCTCAAAACACTGATGAGCATCCAGAAGTATTGCAACATTCTTCTAATAACCTAACAGGAGAAAATAAAACAACATAGTTAGAGAAGTCTCTTACATTGAGCTCTAACTCCTCTAAGCACTACAGGGCTGACCACAAACAGAAAGGACTAGAACAAACTGCAGTGAAGACTGCTTTTAATACTATATTCTTCATAGATCACTCCAGGGTTCCTTATATTTGGTTACGGACATGTACACAAACTAAGCCAGAGATCAGATGTATGTGATCACACTGGATCCTTTTATTTGTTAAAAGGACACAGACAAAAATGTATCTTAGTTATTACAATGGTCACCAGGGAAAGAAAAGTTTTCCTAAGGCAACTATGGATCAGTTTTCCTAAGGCAACGATGGATCTATTACACAAAACAGATTTTAGATTCATTACATGTATGGCAGATTCAGACCACTCTATGATAAACTTAGACCAACAAGAGGTCTAAAACAGGTCTCTGTAGTTAAAACTAGCAAAAAGGAGTCATCACATGTCAGACAATACCAGGTAAGTTGACTTTCATTAGGTACACTAATGGTGTACAAGACAGACACTCATAAAGAAAGAGTAAGTTATGGGTTATACCCACTGTGTGGCTGTTGCTTTTTTAAAAGGGGTAAAAACCACATAACACCTTCGTGCAGTAACCAAGATCCTGAACTTTGTCTACTACTTCAGCAGCACCTAAGGCACAGTCACATTTAAGGGCAGTACATAAAAATGCATGAATAGAGCTCATTTAGAGCATTAGGATGAGATTGTGCTTAGCTTCCTCGCAGAAATACCACTGACATCAAGTTTTCCACTTAAAGAAAAGGATGTGTAATTTGACTTGTAGTAGTAGCAAATAACACAGTTAAAAAAGCTAGCAGTGGAAGATTTTAATCTGTAGAGCCACTGTACTTTCATTCAAAATATAATTAAACACATGAACTTTCCTCACAATATTATTAAGAGCCTATGCCATTTTACAGTCAAGTACACGGCTTCTGTGTACTTCTACAGCTTCAATAAAACCCACCGTGGTCTTGTACCTGAGATGTAACGAGCTGTAAATGCAAGATGAAGAGAGCAGTTGGTGTATTTCTGCAGTTAGAATAGAACACTGCAGTTGGAAGGGACCTACAAAGATCATCTAGTCCAACTGCCTGGAAGTTTTCAGTAGAAAATTTCAGTTCCAATAGACCTACAAATGTGAAAAGCTTAAATATTCTAGTCTTGTCTTTTGAAACTAAATAGAAAACTCACTCAGAAGTGAGACAAACTCATTTTCCAGCTGAAAACATGCAACACTATCAAAATACCCAGCCTGTAATTGAAAGCACTGAATGTTCCTACTGTGCAATAAGCTGAAGCAACATCAGAAGACTTATCTTTCCAGGAATCCTTCAGTGATGAAAAAGAACCAGTATTTTCAGAAATGAGAACAAGTTACAATAGGTACCAAACTAGTTCCATGGCTAATTCTCGACAACTCATGTGGCAACGGTGAAGTACAAATATATCACAAAATCGAAAAATCACCAACTCTCTACAGTTGGACATAACATAAACAAAGCCAAGTATAACTCCAAGAAATAGAGAATAGAGTGCAGAACACATGCTGGCTGGTGATACAAATTGTGAATACCCAGGATCTTTCTACCACAATTTTGTGAAATGAATAAAAAGCCTCCTTCAAATAAATGCATTGTTTGGCATCTATGTATTAAATTAACACCACTTTAAGCCTCTTTGTACATAAGCAGACTACCCACAAACGCACATGTGCCAACACTGGAACAGCACTGCAGATTTAAAAAGGTTCTCCTGGGGTTGAGAGCATGACTTAAAACTCAGTTAAGACTACAGACTGTAACAAAAGCATGCTCAATAACTAAACAAATAAAGTTCTGAACAACATCAGAAGTGTTCCTGTCCAGCTCAGCATAGGAGGAGACAGTTTCCTCGAAAACATTTCTATGAAGAATGCTTGCCACATACTTTTGCCTACTTGCCATATATGCTGGAAGCACCCCCACCATATTTCTCAATTGGTTGCCTGCTTCCTACTCAAATGCAACTTGGGCAGCAAGAATAAAATAAGTGGCATCAAGAGCACCGAACACATTAGAACTCTGTGAAGCTTGCAAGTTGCCCTACTTGGTCTCTCTCTCTCTCACAAACAGAAGTTTTCCAAAAAGGGAAGAGTCAGGAATTTCTTCTGAAACCATCCCATGCATAAGATGTGTTAACATGCTATTTCTGCTAAAGCAGAAGACCATAAAGCAGAACAGAAGAGGATGGAAAGAGCAGACAGAATGATAATCCACATGCAGAACATATGGACAAGGCTTCATTAAAATGTTCAGTTCATTTCTGTCAATGCAGAATTACTCTCTGACATTCGAAAGGATTTAAATCCTTGAAGTCGTTTTTATTATGTAAGCATCACATCTCCTACAAAGGCCATGACAAGATAGTTACTTTACAGCACAGTCATAAAAATCACAGAACTGTTAAAGTTGGAAGAGATCTCCATACATCACCTAGTCTAATCCTAATGCTCAGAGTAAGATCAACTAGACCAGACTGCTTAGGGCCTTGCCTAGTGGTGTATAGCAGCCCCTCTGCCTGGATAATCTCCTCTTCTCTAATCATGACTGGACAGTCAACTGTTGACCGGAGATGCTTAAGGGGACTACTTGAAAAAGAGTGGCTCTTGAAAGAGATACCTGCATTTCATTAGGACCCAAAGCAACAGGGTGTAAAAGCATTTCCTGTAGCAGTATCTTAAAACTAAAATGTTAGCGAGACTGTCATTCTTAGCAGCTAACAGGTGGAAGACTGATAATAACTTCTGGCTAGGAGCTACTATCCATTCCCTTAAACCACTCCCCACAAAGCTTACTTGCCCTTTAACAATGTAGGATGGAGTTTCATGTTTGAGGTCTGCTGGATTCTTTCTGAAGGAGTTGCTCAACTGGCCAAACGGATGAACAAAGGTCTTTACTCTGTATTCGTTTGGCCTAACACACAGCAATTCTTGGGTCAGGGCTCTGTACATCTCAAAAAGACAAAGGCACCTAGTTTAGATTTCAGACATTAGAGGCAAAATTCAGTTTGCAGTCATGATGCCTAATGGTAGACACATGCAAGGTGTCATACTCTGTTTACACATTAGACACCCCTCCAGATACGTCACGTATACCGGACACCAATTCTGCCGACCAGTCACTGCGTGTCCAAGATGTACAGATGATACTGCACTGAGTACAAGTCCCCGTTATAGTCAATGGAAATCAATACACAGGACCTCTGAGAATAATTAAATTTATTAATCTTGACCCGAATTTCACAATACAAGAAAAGCCACACACACTTTGCTCCCAGACAAAAAAAAAAACAAACCAAAAAAACACCAAATCACCTCCAATCATCAACTCCCACGGCCAAAACCCCACAAGCAAAACAAAAAGGACACAGCTGAAGGCTCAAAGACCCCAGAACCATTCCCAGAAGTGGCAGAGAACAGAGGCTTGGATTAAGTCAGGAGAGTGTGTGTATGGAGACGCACAGCCACGTTCTAGCCCTGAGGGCAATGACTTCCTATTTAAACGTTAACTTCAAAAACCTTCGCAGAAAGATCACTTAGCTGCAGAGAAGATTCCCAGACTTGGGATACCAGTTCAGCAACTACAGCAGATTAAAAATTGAGGAAAGGAAGGAATTAACTAGAACGAAACATTCCATGGCAGCTGAACAGGGTATCATTTTCCCTACTCCCTCTCATTTTTTATATGACTCCCCCATTTCCAAAAACGTTCAAGCTACACAGAAACGAGGAAAAGAAGAATGCAGTGACGTGCGATTACATCCTGTATAGCCTAACAGTTCAGATCACCATAAGGGCATACATTATATTTAAGAAGGGATGCTCTTGTTCAAGTCAGGAGGAGGAAAATGAAAAATGTAATTTTCCTGCTACCAGCGAGGTCAGGTTTGCCAAGAGTGACGTATTTCCATTGCACCATAGACAGAATGTGTGCAAACCAAAGCAAAGCACTGTCATGATCTACAACATCTTCAGTTTTCATACATCAGACTTAACTGCACCTATCCATAAGTTTATAGCCCTTGTTTCCAAACAGCACCGTTCTTTTCTGAAATTCTTCCTTGAGGAAGACACCAAGTAATTTTTCAGCTTCAGATTTCAGGGTGGAATTCATTTGCACCTTAAGGCCAGAAAAAGCACTACACTATCTTGTCTGAATGACTGGAAGAAGTACTTTTACACACCTACCCACACTGAGACCTGACAACTTATGTCTGAATACTTCCAATACATTTCAAAAGACCCTGGAGGGCCTTCAAGAGGTAGAGGACCCCCCCCCCTCCCCCGTTTGTCACTCACATTTGAAGAGTTTGAATTTTTTTGGCCTTGGTCCTTTTTCTGCCTCTCCTCAGTATATTAATAAAGCAAATTACTGTGTAATGTGATTCCTGTGAAGATCTCCCTACTGGTTAGAAACCTTGATTCTGAAGAGGAGTCTTTTGGTCTGGAAGGCACAGTTTCTCAGCCTCATATACCTTACTTTTAACTGTCTGCCTTTGCAAAGAAAGCACTTTTTTGAACAAAGGCTGTTCACCCCATTTCCCTCACGAGCTATTATCCTCTGGGTCAGCAGATGGCAAGGAGAATGGGTTGCCTGGCTTTGGTGGGTTTTTTTGTGGTTTGTTTTTTTTTTTTTGGAACTACAAAACTCTGGAATTAAGACTGAGTACGAACTCCATAGTGGAATGCTGATATCACAAACTGATTATTAACTTGACTAGCTCCTTGCACAATCTTTTAGTTCTACTAGCCTCATAAAACTTGAATGACAGCTTAATGGGAAATATTTGTAGTTTTTGACAGAATGTCTATCTACATATAAGGTGGGAATGGTCTTCTTTTCCAGTTTTACAATTGACCTCATTGATATTTGTCCTGATTTCAGTTGGGATAGAATTAATTTTCTTCATGGGAGTTGGTACAGTGCTGTGGTTTTGGATGTAGTATGAGAATAATGTTGATCACCCACTGCTGGTTTAGTTGTTGCTCAGAAGTGCTCACCCTAAGCCAAGGACTCTGCAGTTTCCCAGGCTCTGCCAGCGAGGAGGGGCACAAGGAGCTGGGAGGGGGCACGGCCAGGACAGCTGACCCCAACCACCCAAAGGGATATTCCATACCATAGAACGGCATGGCCGGTATGGAAACTGGGGGGAATTGGCTGGGAGGGGTCGATCGCTGCTTGGGGACGGGCTGGGCATCGGTCAGCAGGTGGTGAACAACTGTATTGTGCACCCCTTGTCTCTTCTTGGGTTTTACCTCTCTCTCTCTATCTCCCTTTTCATTACTACTATTATTATTGTAATATTTTACTTCATTTCAATTATTAAACTGTTCTTATTTCAAGCCATGGGTTTTACCTTTTTCCAATTCTTCTCCCCATCCCACCTGGGGGGGTGGGGAGTGAGTGAGCAGCTGCGTGGTACTTAGATGCTGGCTGGGGTTAAATCACGACAACGTTCCATATAACATACATCGTTTTACTCTTAACTGCTAAAGCTATTATTACATATTTATTGGGGAAAAAGGAGAACCCACATGTACTGTTTAGGAATCAAATAAAAGGATTTACTCATATTCAGGGTCACATGAATTCTGTGCTTGAACTACTAGGTACCATCTGACTGCATCTCAGTACGGCTGTTAACCAAAACGTCACAGGGAGCTGCACAAGAAGCTCAGATGCTGCTGTTTTAAATCTAGTGTGTAATATTAACTTCACAATATTGAGGTTCATCTCAAGACCTCTGACATTCTCACTGAAACAGCATCTACTGGTGTTCTACAACATATTAGACATTAAAATCAGATGCTAATTGCCTAGATTTTACTCCTGTCTTACTCTTTATCACAGTGCAAGAACTGCATAGTGTAAAAAAACCCTCCAGTTCTGTGCTGTAATGTAGTCATCCATAAAATGTGGCTCCATTTATCTTTTAATCTAGCACTGAATTTTATAATACATGGAAAATCACTTTGTTATCCCAAACTCAGTAATATACCATTCACCAATCTTTAAGGCAATTTTTGAACAAAAGCAACTTATTTCAGCATATAGCACATGTCAGCAGGGTAGAAAGGAAGGAAAGGAAAAGAACACACTCATGACATACCCCACATTTATGTATGCACCTAAATTAAGGGGTGAGTCACAATGCGAGAGTGATTTACCACTCAAAGATTGACCTGTGTGCATCCAGGCCAACACAGTTCATAGTGATTGGTATCTGTATTTGCTAAGTTATTCACCACAAAAAAAGCAAACGTTTGTTTTCTCTTCCTAGCTTAGAAGAAACTGATTCAGCTTCACCAAGCATGATCTCGGTGTCACATTGCAGTTTCAAATCAGTAAGACTGGCATTACATCTGTCAGCAAATCCTGCATGACTGTGTAGTTCAATAAGAGTCTGACTAATAGATTGTGCCATCCTGTCTCAACAAAGGCTGTAGAGCTGTCTCAGCAGGTCACCTTAATTGCAGCCACAAGCTCCTAGACACCTAATAAGCCTGACATGACACAGATGATAAGAAGCTACATAACCACCACAGTGAGAACATCAGGATTTTGGTCCAGCTGTTCTTAAGAACCCTGTCTGTCTCGTAGTGAAACCTTGGAAGATGTGTACTCCTACTACAGTCCTGGGAAAACAGAGCATCTTTCAATTTGTGCACGCTACCCATTTTTCAAAGCATCTTTCACAACTTAATAATACATTTCTCATACTGGCCCATTACCTTGATCTTACCTGGTACAATCAAACAGACCTCACTCAAAACATCTAAAGAGATCTCATCCACTGCTACTAAAGAAGTCGAACTTTGCTGAATATTATTATTATTAATAATAGTAATAATTCTGGATACTCAAAGTTGGGCCAACTGTAACATAACATTGTGCACTTATAACATCAGTGGTCACCAAGACCAGTCCCCTGCCAGCACAGGTGTAAACTTTCCAAATTTCAGAAAGTTTAAACCTTACTTCAACCTAAAGAACTCTTTCCTGGATGCAAATGGCATATGGCTTGAAGTGAACAGCAAACTATACCACCCATGTGGGCTACAGTTAAATGTTATGGTAGATGCTGGGGGTAACATGGAAAACAGCCAAATAGCACCATAATGGCCTAAGGCACTGCCATAAGAATAGCTGAAGTCAGTGAAAAAAAAAAAGTCATTCAGAGTTCAGATTACTGTAGCGAAAAAAAAAATCTGGAAATTTTAAAGACAGCTTGCTCCCTCTGTTTATATGTAACTAAAATGAAGCTCAATATAGTACTATTTACAAAACAAACCATGAAACTGGCAGGGGTAATATCACTGAAGTACGGGCAAAGGTTCAACAAGACTGTGCATCGTTTAAGTTATTTAAAAGAAATCTTCATAAAGTCATACTATATAAAACATAAATAAAATTCAATGTCTACATAGTCTTCTTCAGGGAGTAAATATATCAACCTTTGCTGTGACTTGAATATTGTAACACGATATCCAGCAATTTCTGCAAGCATCCTCACATATATATATATATATAACAGAAATCAATATTATACCAAATATCCCATCATTACAAAGGTGCTGAAAGTTTCAATCAGAACACACTTTTCTTTCTAGTCATAACGGGAGTTTTAATTTAAGCCATTATGCAACCCTTAATGGAAATGCAAACTTCTAAAGAACAGTTTTCAACCTTCTGAACTAAAGACAACTCAAAAGATAAGAAACCACATATTGCTTACTGGATATAACAATCTGTTATTTCTAATTAATAATTCTGTTACCTAATCTGGGACAGAGCTAATTTTCTTCCCAGTAGCTGGTATGGGGCTGTGTTTTAGACTTGTGCTGGAAACAGCGTTGATAACAGAGAGATGTTTTGCTGAGCAGGGCTTACCCAGAGCCAAGGCCTTTTCTGCCTCTCACCCCACCCCACCAGCAAGGAGGCTGGGGGTGCACAGGGAGTTGGGAGGGGACACAGCCAGGACAGCTGACCCCAGTGACCCAAGGGATATCCCACACCGTATGGCGTCATGGTCAGCACATACAGCTGGGGGAAGAAGGAAGCAGGGGAGCACGTTCAGAGTGACGGCATTTGTCTTCCCAAGTCACCGTTACGTGTGATGGAGCCCTGCTGTCCTGGAGATGGCTGAACACCTGCCTGCCATGGGAAGTGGGGAATGAATTCCTTGTTTTGCTTTGCTTGTGCCCATGGGTTTTGCTTTACCTATTAAACCATTTTCATCCCAACCCATGAGTTTTCTCACTTCTACCCCCTATCCCGCGGAGTGGGGGGGGGGGAGTGAGCAAGCAGCTGGGTGAGGGATGAGCTGCCGGCTGGGGTTAAACCACAGCACAATCTTCACTTTTTATGGATTACTCCAAGATAGCCCACAGATTCCAGAAATCTACTGATAAGCTCAAAACTAGTGTTCAGTGAAATGTATCACACGCTGACTGTTTAAAAGGTAAAATTACCCCAACCCAACACACCAAAATGGCACACATCACCTCCACCTCCACCTTCCACTTTCACTAAGTCACATCAGTACATACACCTGTTCCTAAAAAAAAATCCTAGTATGTTTAAACAGAGTCCCAGCTATCTCTTGTGGACCATCCTATCTCACTGCAAAGTAGTTAAGGATTGCTCTAAAGTATAATTTCTAAAAAGAAACCAACTGAAAACCAACCCCCCTCCCCCCACAAGCACCCACCCAAAACACAGACCCCCCAAAGACCACGTTATGTCAGGATCTACATATTCAGCTACCTGTGAGTATGAGTTACTACCCCAGAGTTTCCAAATACAAAGCTCTTGGATCTGTCATTTCTTCCTCTCCTTGCATTACCATGTTGGTCTTTCTCTTTGGCCGGATTTCTCATCCAGATACAACGTTGAAGTCAGCAACAAAAAAGGCCTAAGTTGTTTGTGTTTTTTGTTTTTGTTTCCCCCCCCCCAAAAAGGTTTTAATGGCACAGTCAATTACACTTGCTTCTACATTTCATCACAAAAAAACCCAGATATTTGTGATTTATTCAACTACAATCCAAATAAAATTTAGGTCTTGGTAAGGTATAACAAATCTTTGGTCACCAAAAGCAACATGCATTGTTAATTGCTTGGGGGTGGTGAGGGGAGCAAGATACTTCTCCCAGAGCAAAAGAAAATAGTGTCAGACATCAAATTCCATTTCTAATTAATATTTCCTTTACTGATAAACATATATTGATGAAAGAAATTACACCTACCCTAAAAAAAGTGGGGTTTAGCCCTTTTCTTTTTCAGAGAAAGCTTCAGTGTTTTCAAAAAATTATGTTGCATTTAAAAAACAAAAATTTAAGAAAAAAATCTGTAAGAAGCAATAATGTTCTTAAACAATTTGAAAAAGGAAAAAAAATGTGTATTTTTCTGCAAGAACCAAGCTGTTTAATATCAGACATGGCCATTTAAAAAAAAACCCAAAAAACAAAACCCCCACAAAACCCTGAACCTAAGGAACTGCAATTTCATTTCAATCTCTATTACGAGTTTCCTACCTAAGCCCAAGTTGACTCATGAGATGAAAACAGCACTCCTTGACGCAATACTCTCACCATTCAAAACCTTTTGTTACTCTTGTTACCAATGACTATCAATTGGCTGCCTTTGATTTCCAGTTTAATCTCTCAGATAGGAAGTCTCCTGTAGTATCACTACCTCATCCTTTGTACAGCATGTTAACTTTCGCCCCACTTCTTGTTAGCAGTTAAGGTCAACAACATATTCTACACCTACACCAGTATCTTAGCTGTGCTCTTCAGCAGCGGCAATGGCACTCCATAAACCTTTACAATAGTGTTACCTTGGGGCTGCACAAACTTTAAAGAATGGTGACTACAGCTTTAAAGATGCTATTGATGATGTTAAGCAGCTATGAATTATGAATTCAGCTGTCCCAGAGAGGATAATCACCCTGTCAGTAACACACAGAATGACAACTGCTAGTGCCTCTAGCGCTGTTACCAACCATTCATACACGAGCAACCGAAACACAAAGAGTCCCACAAAACTCAAAAAATTCTTTTCACTTTCTCAGTTACATGTGTCCAACCCTTTCCTGGCAAAGTGAAGTGCATTTCACTTACCTGCACTGACTGTCTTCCTGCTATTTAGATTCTCCTCTGACAGACCCATGACCTACAAGCTGTTGAACATCCCATTTATTCTGTATTATGGCCCAGTTCAGTACAAAATAAAAAGCTTCAGTGTTCACTTGTAAAGCAGACAAAAGTCTACCCTCAGCATCTTTAACCTACCCCTATAGACAGGAGCAAAAACAACCTTAAAGAGAAGCATCTAAACCTTCTTTTTCAGCTCTTTTCTGACACATCTCTTTAAAAATGTATATAGTTTTACAAAACAGAAAGTCAACAGTTTCCATATATGCTATTGGCTACAGAGGCTGATCAGATGAGGTTGTAAACTCTTCCAATTCTGTTATTTCATCCCGAGTAACCACGTGGCATCCTGTCATCCTTGTATACCTTGCTGTATTTTCTTCCCAATCTTAAGTCATCACTCCTTAGAGTAGCTGAGGAAAACATGAGTGATTTCTAACTTCAGACAGTAAAGACAGTCACTCAGCATGATCATTTTAGCGTTCTCCTCCACCCTACTGAAACAAGTAGTTCTTTATTTGACCTTTGGTTTTACACAATTTGAGGGCTTTGGAATTTGTTTCTCCCATTCTCCGCTCCAGAGTCACACATTTATTTACAAGTAAATGAACTCACTCTTCCCAACTTTCTCCCCAAAGACATCAATCTGTAATTCTCTGGTTTTCCTCAAAGGAAGTCAAACTAGAAGCAAAACAGTTAGTCCATTCACCTTCTCCATTTCTCAAAATGAAGCTGCATCTAAACCAGAGAATACTACTCTGTTTTTATACTTCCTTCAAAAGTATCACTAGTTGCAATCAGCCAGCTAATAGCTTCAACACTAACCCTTGCTGTTCAGTCTCACTCTATCGTTGTTATCCTCGCAGGAAGCATTCGAGTTTCACGATACTGGAACTGTTGGAAAACTCAAGAGCCAGCCACAAAGTCACCACAGTAAGCAAGGACTCGGTTCTTTCACAGCTCAGCCCTACCCAACTCCCCCTAAGCACAAGATATCACTTAAAGCACATCTGTATTTTTATTATTGCATTCTTCCTGTGCAAAGCCATGCCTTATAAAACATAAAAGCAAACGAAACGAACTGAAGTTATGCTTGGGTAGGGGAAGGCTTTGTTTTTTCTTTCGTTGCAAGCACAGTACCGTAGTTATTTCAGAACCGTGCTAATTGGCTTTAAATAAGCCAAGGTACGTGGTCACCAACCGCAAGCAGACATGCACGTGCATACTGAGAAAAAAGGTTTTCATCTCAAAATACTTTGTGATTAGAGAAGCAGTTTTTATTCGCTCTTCCTCCTCGCCCCCAGGCAGGAGCAGGCA